>NC_064811.1:145162796-145410296 GCF_023721935.1 Panthera uncia
TTTTTGTGAATGGTGTGAGAAAGTGGTCTAGTTTCAACCTTCTGCATGTTGCTGTCCAGTTCTCCCAGCACCATTTGTTAAAGAGACTGTCTTTTTTCCATTGGATGTTCTTTCCTGCTTTGTCAAAGATGAGTTGGCCATACGTTTGTGGGTCTAGTTCTGGGGTTTCTATTCTATTCCATTGGTCTATGTGTCTGTTTTTATGCCAATACCATGCTGTCTTGATGATGACAGCTTTGTAGTAGAGGCTAAAGTCTGGGATTGTGATGCCTCCTGCTTTGGTCTTCTTCTTCAAAATTACTTTGGCTATTCGGGGCCTTTTGTGGTTCCATATGAATTTTAGGATTGCTTGTTCTAGTTTCGAGAAGAATGCTGGTGCAATGTTGATTGGGATTGCATGGAATGTGTAGATAGCTTTGGGTAATATTGACATTTTGACAATATTTATTCTTCCAATCCATGAGCAGGGAATGTCTTTCCATTTCTTTATATCTTCTTCAATTACCTGCATAAGCTTTCTATAGTTTTCAGCATACAGATCTTTTACATCTTTGGTTAGATTTATTCCTAGGTATTTTATGCTTCTTGGTGCAATTGTGAATGGGATCAGTTTCTTTATTTGTCTTTCTGTTGCTTCATTGTTAGTGTATAAGAATGCAACTGATTTCTGTACATTGATTTTGTATCCTGCAACTTTGCTGAATTCATGGATCAGTTCTAGCAGACTTTTGGTGGAGTCTATCGGATTTTCCATGTATAATATCATGTCATCTGCAAAAAGCGAAAGCTTGACTTCGTCTTTGCCAATTTTGATGCCTTTGATTTCCTTTTGTTGTCTGATTGCTGATGCTAGAACTTCCAGCACTATATTAAACAACAGCGGTGACAGTGGGCATCCCTGTCGTGTTCCTGATCTCAGGGAAAAAGCTCTCAGTTTTTCCCCGTTGAGGATGATGTTAGCTGTGGGCTTTTCATAAATGGCCTTTATGATCTTTAAGTATGTTCCTTCTATCCCGACTTTCTCAAGGGTTTTTATTAAGAAAGGGTGCTGGATTTTGTCAAAGGCCTTTTCTGCATCGATTGACAGGATCATATGGTTCTTCTCTTGTTTTTTTGTTAATGTGATGTATCACGTTGATCGATTTGCGAATGTTGAACCAGCCCTGCATCCCAGGAATGAATCCCACTTGATCATGGTGAATAATTCTTTTTATATGCTGTTGAATTCGATTTGCTAGTATCTTATTAAGAATTTTTGCATCCATATTCATCAGGGATATTGGCCTGTAGTTCTCTTTTTTTACTGGGTCTCTGTCTGGTTTAGGAATCAAAGTAATACTGGCTTCATAGAATGAGTCTGGAAGTTTTCCTTCCCTTTCTATTTCTTGGAATAGCTTGAGAAGGATAGGTATTATCTCTGCTTTAAATGTCTGGTAGAACTCCCCTGGGAAGCCATCTGGTCCTGGACTCTTATTTGTTGGGAGATTTTTGATAACCGATTCAATTTCTTCGCTGGTTATGGGTCTGTTCAAGCTTTCTATTTCCTCCTGGTTGAGATTTGGAAGAGTGTGGGTGTTTAGAAATTTGTCCATTTCTTCCAGGTTGTCCAATTTGCTGGCATATAATTTTTCATAGTATTCCCTGATAATTGTTTGTATCTCTGAGGGATTGGTTGTAATCATTCCATTTTCATTCATGATTTTATCTATTTGGGTCATCTCCCTTTTCTTTTTGAGAAGCCTGGCTAGAGGTTTGTCAATTTTGTTTATTTTTTCAAAAAACCAACTCTTGGTTTCGTTGATCTGCTCTACAGTTTTTTTAGATTCTATATTGTTTATTTCTGCTCTGATCTTTATGATTTCTCTTCTTCTGCTGGGTTTAGGCTGCCTTTGCTGTTCTGCTTCTATTTCCTTTAGGTGTGCTGTTAGATTTTGTATTTGGGATTTTTCTTGTTTCTTGAGATAGGCCTGGATTGCAATGTATTTTCCTCTCAGGACTGCCTTCGCTGCATCCCAAAGCGTTTGGATTGTTGTATTTTCATTTTCGTTTGTTTCCATATATTTTTTAATTTCTTCTCTAATTGCCTGGTTGACCCACTCATTCGTTAGTAGGGTGTTCTTTAACCTCCATGCTTTTGGAGGTTTTCCAGACTTTTTCCTGTGGTTGACTTCAAGCTTCATAGCATTGTGGTCTGAAAGTATGCATGGTATAATTTCAATTCTTGTAAACTTATGAAGGGCTGTTTTGTGACCCAGTATATGATCTATCTTGGAGAATGTTCCATGTGCACTCGAGAAGAAAGTATATTCTGTTGCTTTGGGATGCAGAGTTCTAAATATATCTGTCAAGTCCATCTGATCCAATGTATCATTCAGGGCCCTTGTTTCTTTATTGACTGTGTGTCTAGATGATCTATCCATTTCTGTAAGTGGGGTGTTAAAGTCCCCTGCAATGACCACATTCTTATCCATAAGGTTGCTTATGTTTATGAGTAATTGTTTTATATATCTGGGGGCTCGGGTATTTGGCGCATAGACATTTATAATAGTTAGCTCTTCCTGGTGGATAGATCCTGTGATTATTATATAATGCCCTTCTTCATCTCTTGTTACAGCCTTTGATTTAAAGTCTAGTTTGTCTGATATAAGTATGGCTACTCCAGCTTTCTTTTGGCTTCCAGGAGCATGATAAATAGTTCTCCATCCCCTCACTCTCAATCTAAAGGTGTCCTCAGATCTAAAATGAGTCTCTTGTAGACAGCAAATAGATGGGTCTTGTTTTTTTATCCATTCTGATACCCTATGTCTTTTGGTTGGCGCATTTAATCCATTTACATTCAGTGTTATTATAGAAAGATATGGGTTTAGAGTCATTGTGATGTCTGTATGTTTTATGCTTGTAGTGATGTCTCTGGTACTTTGTCTCACAGGATCCCCCTTAGGATCTCTTGTAGGGCTGGTTTCGTGGTGACAAATTCCTTCAGTTTTTGTTTGTTTGGGAAGACCTTTATCTCTCCTTCTATTCTAAATGACAGACTTGCTGGATAAAGGATTCTCGGCTGCATATTTTTTCTGTTTAGCACACTGTAGATATCGTGCCAAGCCTTTCTGGCCTGCCAAGTTTCAAAGGAGAGATCAGTCACGAGTCTTATAGGTCTTCCTTTATAAGTGAGGGCACGTTTATCCCTTGCTGCTTTCAGAATTTTCTCTTTATCCTTGTATTTTGCCAGTTTCACTATGATATGTCGTGCAGAAGATCGATTCAAGTTACGTCTGAAGGGAGTTCTCTGTGCCTCTTGGATTTCAATGCCTTTTTCCTTCCCCAGTTCAGGGAAGTTCTCAGCTATAATTTGTTCAAGTACCCCTTCAGCACCTTTCCCTCTCTCTTCCTCCTCTGGGATACCAATTATGCGTATATTATTTTTTTTTAGTGTATCACTTAGTTCTCTAATTTTCCCCTCATACTCCTGGATTTTTTTATCTCTCTTTCTTTCAGCTTCCTCTTTCTCCATAACTTTATCTTCTAGTTCACCTATTCTCTCCTCTGCCTCTTCAAGCCGAGCCATCGTGGATTCCATTTTGTTTTGCATTTCGTTTAAAGCGTTTTTCAACTCCTCGTGACTGTTCCTTAGTCCCTCGATCTCTGTGGCAAGAGATTCTCTGCTGTCCTGTATACTGTTTTCAAGCCCAGCGATTAATTTTATGACTATTATTCTAAATTCACTTTCTGTTATATTATTTAAATCCTTTTTGATCAGTTCATTAGCTGTTGTTATTTCCTGGAGATTCTTCTGAGGGGAATTCTTCCGTTTGGTCATTTTGGAGAGTCCCTTGCGTGGTGAGGACCTGCAGGGCACTTCCCCTGTGCTGTGGTGTATAACTGGAGTTAGTGGGCGGGGCCGCAGTCCGACCCGATGTCTGCCCCCAGCCCACTGCTGGGGCCACAGTCAGACTGGTGTGTGCCTTCTCTTCCCCTCTCCTAGGGGCGGGATTCACTGTGGGGTGGCGTGGCCCATCTGGGCTACTTGCACACTGCCAGGCTTGTGTTGCTGGGGATCTGGCGTATTAGCTGGGGTGGGTAGGCAAGGTGCACGGGGGGTGGAGGGGCAGGCTTAGCTCGCTTCTCCTTAGGTGATCCACTCCAGGAGGAGCCCTGTGGCAGCGGGAGGGAGTCAGATCCGCTGCCGGAGGTTTGGCTCCGCAGAAGCACAGAGTTGGGTGTTTGCGCGGAGCGAGCAAGTTCCCTGGCAGGAACTGGTTCCCTTTGGGATTTTGGCTGGGGGATGGGCGGGGGAGATGGCGCTGGCGCCTTTGTTCCCCGCCAAGCTGAGCTCTGCCGCCGGGGGCTCAGCAGCTCTCCCTCCCTTTGTCCTCCAGCCTTCCCGCTTTCCGAGCAGAGCTGTTAACTTATGACCTCCCAGACGCTAAGTCGCGCTTGCTGTCGGAACACAGTCCGTCCGGCCCCTCCGCTTTTGCCAGCCAGACTCGGGGGCTCTGCTTGGCCGGCGAGCCGCCCCTCCGCCCCGGCTCCCTCCCGCCAGTCCGTGGAGCGCGCACCGCCTCTCCGCCCTTCCTACCCTCTTCCGTGGGCCTCTAGTCTGCGCTTGACTCCGGAGACTCCCTTCTGCTAATCCTCTGGCGGTTTTCTGGGTTCTTTAGGCAGGTGTAGGTGGAATCTAAGTGATCGGCAGGACGCGTTGTGAGCCCCGCGTCCTCCTACGCCGCCATCTTCCGGAACCTCTTCTCTCTCCATATTTTTTATTGCTCTGTCCATCTTGTCCAAACACAATACCACACTTCCACAGCCTCTCTTTCTCTTCCTTTTGTCTCTCTACGGAAGGGGTCTGCTCCCTTCCATGCCTACACTGCCTGACATTTTATCTGTCCCAATTCATATACATGCACCTCTGTCCCACCATGCTGTTTGAGATTTTCCTATCATTCTACAGAACACTCTATAGGTGTTCTAAGTGTTCTGACCTCAACATAGCTGTGTGTGAGGGACAAGGGACATCACAGTCCCCCTACTTCTCACACCATCTTTAAGATGAATGCTGTAATGCATTTATTTTTCAAGACCATTAGGGCATGGTTTTCTTTTTTATGTACTTGTCAGGATGTCATATTGTCTTTTTTGTGCTCTGAAAACTAAGTATACAAATGAAAATACTACTACTGCTAATTATTATTATTATACCATCTGTAGTTCTTTGAGTACTTACTTGAGTATTGAACATTGAGTGCCTCGCAATTTGCTATTTTAGAAATGTACTTTCACTTATTTTTCAAATGCTAAAACTATGATAAAGTTAGTATCATTATATTACAAATTAAGAAACTAACTATCAGAGGGGCAGCTGGTTGGTTCAGTTGGTTAAGCATTGGTGGCTCAGTTGGTTAAGTGTTCCACTCCTGGTTTCAGCTCAGGTTGTGATCTGAGTTTCCTGAGTTCAAACCCTGAGTCTGACAGTGCAGAGCCTGCTTAGGATTCTGTTTCCCTCTATCTCTGCTCATCCTTTATTTGTGCTGTCTCTGTCTCTCTCAAAATAAATAAATAAACTTAAAAAAAAAAAACTAAGTATCATAGTAGTTAATGTATCCAATTTTTTAAAAAATGAGTAATTGAAAAATCTTGCTTTGGAAAAATTTCTGATGCCCAAATGTGTGGTAGCCAGAATAATGACTCCCAAAGAAGTCTGTATACTAATCTCTGGGACCTGTGAATTTGTTATATTACATAGCAAAGGGAATTAAGGTAACAGATGGAATTAAATTTTCTTATCAGCTAATCTTACCTTAGGGAGGTTATCCTGGATTATTCAGGTGAATCTACAAAGGTTCTTAAATGTGGAAGAGGGAAGCAGAGGAAAATAATTCAGTTTATGTATAGGATTCTACCTACATTGCTGGTTTTGAAGGCAGAAAGGGGCCATAAACCAGGAATTCAGGCCGCCTCTAGAATCTGGAAAAGGCAAGGGAATGATTCCCCCATGGAGCTTTAAGAAGGAACACAGTCCCCCCAGATAACATTTTAGGACTATTGACCTTCAGACCTGTAAGGTAATACATTTGGATTGTTTAAGCCACCAAGTCTGTGATGATTGTTTACAACAATGGGAAACTAACACAACGACTTCAGTTAGTTGTAGCTTTTGATTATCAAGGCCTGATTTACAACTGTAAAGGACTTGAGAGATGATCATGTTCAGTGCTCTCATTTATCAGGTGAGAAAAACAAAGAATAGAGGTGTTAAAATTAATTACCATCAACTTTTTCTGAATGTTTCTATTGGCTTTTCACCTGACATATAAACCAAACTTCATCAGAAGTTGAGTACCTTTGTTCTATTTCTGTATTCACAGGATGAGAGAGCTATTAGAATAGTCTGTTTCTTTTGATTTATGGTTTTTTGCCCTCTTACCTACAGTATCTCTCTTGTGCTCAGTACATCAGAGCAACTTATCAGTATATTAGGAGAGTAATGGATGCTGCTAGAAATATATTTTATCCACCTAAGTGTACTCTATATTAGTAAATTATATAGAATACATTTAGGTAGAGAAAATATTATGTCCTGAATGTTTCAACTGCTTATTTTTCTCAAGTCACTTTCTTAATGACAAGGTTTTTGGTTTGTAGGCTGATTTGAGGATATTATTGGAAACATTAAAAAATTGACAGACATTACGGTAATCTTTGTAATTGTCCAAAGAAATTATAAAAATAACTATCTAACATTTGTTGAGCATTATCTGCATGTTGGGTACTGCTCCCAAACACGTTTCATGTGTATGATTCAATCTTATTTTCACAGTGTTTCCATGATGTATGCACTATTATAATACCCACTTTACAGATGAGGAAATAGGGGCACAGAATGATTAGATAACTTGTCAAATGTCACACCCATGGAAGCAGCATTGTCAGAATTTAAACACAGGCTGTCTCCATCTAAAGCCTCTGTGCATATGTTTGTGCATGTTTCGATTAGTTTGTTGGCTTGATGAATTTGATTGATTTTATGTGCTGCTGACATCAAACCTCCTACCAAGTGTAATAAAAAAATTATATTTTCTAGATTTTATTATTTCTGGCTATTAAATTCCAAGTTAATTCACAACTTTATTACTTTTAAATCTGTTCATTCAAACTTTGAACAGTGCACAGGTTATTTTTAACAGATCCAAGAAACATAATCATGATAAGCTCTAACAATTAAAATTTCTTTTGATAAAACTTCCCCAGTCACCCTCTCAAAATTGTTCCCTTTATGCAATTTAACATCAACTGGCCATTCCCCTCTTCTTCATTTATTCATCAATCAAAGAGTATATTGGAACTATTATGTGTCAAACTGTGCCTTAATACTGGGACCTGATCTTGAAGTAAAACTATTCTCATGAGTCATGTGCTTCATTAACTTATAATGTGTCAATGAATACAAGCAACAGATCTTAGACACACAGTGTGGCAAGGACTTTTTTAAATATTAAATGTGTTCAACAGTGGTTCTTTACTTGACTGTTTTAGTCACAGTCTCTTGGGAAGCAAATAGTCTGCCATTCATTCACTTTTTCTATTGGAGTGAGATCTCTGGAAAAAAAAAAAAGTATGGCATCCAGTCTAATCTCCTTATAAACATGCTAGGGAAATACCAACTAGAAAGCATGCCAATATTTCTTTATCTATGAAATGTTTTATCACAGTATTCCAGTGATTTATAATTGCATACTAAAAATCTGTGGGTTTTTGAGACATGATTTCTGAAAATATTCCCTAACCTATGTAACCATCTGCATATAATATGGAGATGTCCCATGATAGAAATTGCTCATCCAGAACAATTAGAAACCTCATCTGAAAACCTGAGTGAAAACACATGTAATGCAAGAGACAGGAGGAAGAAAGACCTGGGGGCGTGTTGAAGGGTTTTTCTCCTGCTTTGCCTGTGTTATGTGCATTATGATTCCTTGTGTCATTGAAATCATAATTAAGCTGGATACTTGTTATTTTTATTAAGCAAATGTATGAGTTCTGCTTTGCCACTGATGCTGTGTATTATGTCACCTCCGAAAACATAAGAAAGAAGCTTTACTGTAATAATAAAGAAAGAATAAAATAAATAGCCTACTCAATGAAAGAAGGAAAAATGAAGTTACAAGGTTGTACTCATCTCCAAGAAGACATTGGGAAAGGAAGAAGCTAAAGATTAAATTTAATCATCACACAAAAAGTGAATCAAAAGGTATAAACTGGGGAGATGATAGTAATGTATTAACTCTATTTTATTTCACATTTAAAATAGGTACATAAAAGTTTTCCCTAGTAGAATGTAAATAATTTAAAAATTTCAGAACTCTGAGCTTATATATACCCAAATGCTATGTGTTGAAATTTTTAAATGTTGAAATTAGTATTTCCTTTTGAGTAGACCATTGATAAACACTTTATCAACCACCCAGGAAGGAAAGAGCAAAGAATTTTGAAAATATATCTCTTTTTGAAGTAAAAATGAGAAAAAGAACGAATGCAGAGAAGAATTTATTAAAGGAAAAAATTCCCCCCAAAAATTTAAAAATAAAAAAATAAAAGATAGAATAATACTTGCAAATTAAACATATAGTTCCTTAACTAATGTTCGTGTTAAGGAAAATTTTAAGTTACAGACTACTTAGAAATAAGAAAATAAAAGCTGAATGTATATATGTGATATGCAACCAAAAAATATTCAAAATGAAATCTATGGCCTTAAATACACACAGTAGAAAAAAAAAAGAAAGTTAAATATTATCCAACTAAATCAAAAAGAGAAAAGCACCTAAAGCAATTATGAAGAAACCATAAAAATATAAAGAGCAGCACATATTTCAGTAATTATTAAAAACAACCAATCATATAAGGCAAAAACCATAAACTGTATTTGAGAACTCCAACACATTGACATGTGAATTGTATTTCCTATAATAAGGTTACAGTACTGATAATCTCAAATCCTCATTGAAATATACATTAAGCAGTTCTTTCTCCTCCTGAATTCCCAGGTCAGCTGGTTTGGCTGGTTTCACACTGGAGGTCACTTGGGGTGTTTCTGTTCCATGTCTTTTGCATTTTTCCTGAGCCTAGCAAATTAGCTAGGCAGGTAGGATGGGAATGGTGGCGTGTAAGAACAAACATATAAGTAAGTGTAAAAGTGCATTTTAAATTCTTTCTTGTGGCCCATGAACTAACATCCTCCTTGGTCAAAGTAAGTCAAATAGCTAAGTGGAAAGTCAAGATGCAGCGATATGTATCTTGTACCTTTAGGAGGATGGACTGCAAAGTTACTAGCTAAGGATGTGAATAATGGAAGGATGAAGAATTGGGACCAGTAATTTAATTTACGACATCATGTATGAGCTCAAGCACATGTATTTCCGTGTGTAAGTGTGATATAGTTGGGGAGAGAGGAGTACAAATATATACATATTTTAATAAAGTAATAACATAAAAACATATAGTTACTATGTAACTCTATCATAATTACCTTAATCAATGTTCTGTTCTCAGATTATTGTTTTCAGATTGTTAACAATTAAGATTTCTAAGGAAAAAAATGGAGAATATGCTAACAGTCCTCAACTAATAAAGTATTTATTTTTCTGGGTACTGATAACACATGTGTATTTACTTTGTAAATCTATGCATAAAGCTAAATATCATGTGCATTTTTTCTCTCTGGAAATTATATAAATACATATATATGTATATATATGTATATATGTGTATATATATGTATATATGTATACATATATATGTGTTTATATGTATGTATGTGTGTGTATATATATACACATATGCATATATATATATATATATATATACATACATATATATGTATTTTAAATAACTGGGATTCTGGGAAGATGGCAATGACAACAGTATGTATTTTCCATCTCTCCAAAAACAACTGAGGGGGCAAATAGATTGCAAAACCAAATATCTACAGATGACATTTACAGCCAAACTAGGTAAAAAAGCATCCCCACCAACCCCCAAATTCAGTCAGTTGGTTACAGTCCTGTATGTGTGGGAAGAAGTCATGTGAACAGTATCTGACGAACGATCAGCAGACCTCAGAAAAGACAACATGGATTCTGTGAAAACCACAGATGCCTGACTTCAGAAGAGCAACTGAAATTGGAGGCTTGCTCTCTCCAGGTCAGAGTCAATGGAGGTACTGGCAGTAAGAAGTCCTGAAGGACATGGAGTCATGCAGTCACTCTCAAAACTGACCCGCAAAGGTTTCCTTCTGGGACAAGGCCCCACTCTGAGGAGTAATGCATAAAGTAAAGTCAAAATCGTACAAGACAGAGATGAATAAAAGAAGATGTCCATGTCAAAATTGGGGAGAGAAAGAGAACCAGGATTTTACAGAAAAGCAAGGCATCATCATATTGCTGAACACTGTACAAAACATCAGAAACATAACCTCTGGGAAGATAGAAAAGCTTTCCTTAACTTGGCTGTATTATAAAGCTCAGGAATACTAATTTCACCTAAAAATGAAAAAAAAGAAAAAAGAAAAAAAATAAATAGAGGCATAGATATCAAATCCCATGAAAAGTTATTATAAGAATAAAGAGAATAAAGTACAAAATAATATCCCTACAGGCAAGGAAAGGATGCCAGAAAGACATGTTCCCAAAACAGATCAAAACCATAACCTACTATATTAAAAAAACTAAAAGACATTAATAAAATAATATAAACATGAAAGAGCAACATAAATTAGAACTAGACTGAGAATTGAGATCACAGAACTCAAGAAAGAATTAGAAACAATAGAAAAATGTTTCAGAAATGAATACTAAAGTTGAAAGAATACAGAAACAGGAGCAACAATTAAATAATGCCTTCAGACAAAATAAAAAATAAGAAAAATTAAAATATCCATAAAAATTGAACGAAGAGAAAAAAAGATTTAAAAGGAAAAGGGGCAAGATATTGAAAATATACATAAGAAATTAAAATATAGGTAAGAAAAATCATAAAACCAAAGCAAGAAAATAGAATATATACTAAAAGCTATAACATAAAAAAATCCTGAAGATAGAACAATTAAAAAAAAATTGAAACTACATATTGAGAAAAATGTGTGTGTGTGTGCCATGAGAAGATTGGCTTCGGTCAGCACCAAAGCATATTCTAAAAAAATTGTTGAACCTTAAAAAAAATAATAATAAAAGGAGAGAGACTATGTTTTGGGAACACTTAGAAAAAAAGAGCATGCAACTTATAAAGGGAAAAATAGATTATCATCAGACTTTTTCACAGCAAGAATGAGGTTGATTAGACCTGATAATAGAAGTTATACTGACCCTAAATTCAATGGAAAATGTATTGGATGGTATGAGTGCACAGATAATATCACATGGATATTATATATCATTATGAAAATTTGATAAATCTGTTAGAAAAGTCTGCGTGTAACTTTTAGTTGGTAGAATGAGAAATAAATGTACTTCCTTCTGTTTTTATCATACTTGCAATACCTGCAAATTTTCCATTAGATATTGTAAGTATCCTTGAAATATGTCATCTTGATATATAAACTCCTTAAAGGATAAGAAAATGAATGGTCAGGTATTTCCAAAGTGGAACACTTTGTTGGATCACTACTATTCCTTTGCCTGATAACCCAACACTTACTAAAACCACTCGAATCTGCCCAAGGTAATACATACTTTGATATGTTTTATATAATACATAAAAGTCAGAGAGCTTAATGTGTACTAAATAACACAGTACATATTGTTTTCAGCATCACTACAAATAATAAATCTTTCTCCCAAATACCTCAAAGCATTTCATAAATAATGAATTTTTAAGAGCTCTGAGATTAAAATATGCAGTCAGGATAGGTTTTAATGAAAGAAAAAGGGAAGTTCACAGAGGTAGCATAAGCCTTCCAAACAAATTCATCAAGGTAGAGTGAAGGCTGAAGATAGGACCCAAGACTCACATCTCTCTGTACAGAGCACAAAAGAGCAAGATTCTTTTCTTAATAATCAAATTTAAATTCATGTTAGGATCACATGCAGGTGACTTAATTAAGTGCAAGGGAAAGCACTAAGCTAGACCAAGAGAGAAAAACAGACAACATAAGAAAAATTAGTTCTGATTAGTATAAGTTTAGAATGGTGTTATCAGTTGTTTAGTACAATGTGATTTAATGTTTCAGCTTATGAAGTGGAGTTAACCTTGACGATGCATGTCATAATGGAGGAATATAGGGAATAGCTATCAAATGAGAAAGTGTTGGATCCCAGCAAATATTTTCTCTGGCAGCTATCAAAGTATTCAGTTTATAGGAGAGAATAACCAACCCCTGAAAATTTTTGTGTAATAGGTGTTTCTGACCAGTCATAAGAAAATGTGATATAAGAAATGTACATAAGAAAAATGTAATATAATAGACCTGGATGTGGTCAGGAATATCAGCATCAGAATAATTTCTGATCATCTAAAAATTCTCCTATTGGTGAACACTACTGAACAAAATCTGAATTTATATATCAAACTTCATTAGGTGACCTAATAGTTCACCTAAGATGATATAAACAGCAACAATGCAGTTACAGGTACCATAGAATTGTCAATCTATGAGACATGCACTCCTCATCAGCAATGGAACATACACATTACTTTATATCTGTAAACATTTTTACAATTAAAAAAAAAAACACTTCCAAATATATTATTTAATGAACTCAGAAGCTTAGAATTCCACAACTCTGATGAACAAAAGGGTAGAAACAAATCACCAGAAATTAGTTCTTATAATAAAATATAACAATTGCTCTGGATGCGATACTCAGCACAAGCAATGTATTCTACCAGTAGGACTTGCTTATAACTCATTGAAAAAACTTTTTTTTAATTTTTTATTTTTGAGAGACAGAGAGAGAGAGAGCACAGGCAGGGAAGGGGTAGAAAAGAAGCAGAATCTGAAGCAGGCTCCAGGCTCTGGGCTGTCAGCACAGCCAGACGCCGGTCTTGAAACCAGAAACTGTGAGATCATGATCTGACCCAAAGTCTGATGCTTAACGGACTGAGCCACCCGGGGTCCCAACTGTACTTCAGTATTAGGAATTACTGAATACAAAGAAGAGAAGAAAGGAAAATAGACTTAAAGATGCATTGGGCAATAAATACAACATACTTGTGTAATAATAGTCTGTAAGTGGACAATCTCCTATGGTTTGTACTTAATATCAATTATTTGAGAACTTCTCCAGGAAAATTTTGACTCAATTTAACTCAATTTAATCAAAAAAGAGCCTCAGGTCCCTACCCATATTTGATATCTATGAGAATACATATACAGAAAGGAATTGCATACATTGCCACATATTTTTACCTCAAATAATTATATATGAATTTGTACCATGATTCAAAATAAACACACTTACGTAGTCACATAATTCATAAAGACATGAAATGTCTGATACAACTAGTCTACTAAGGACAGCTCACTGTTTCTTAAATGATAGGGAAGGTTTAAATAACCAACTAAATTACTTATTTATAACATACATATGAGTACAAAAGTATTTTACCTAAATATAAGCTATAGATGAATCTTACAACATTCCAGTACGTTAGCGAATATGAATTTTTGAGGGCATGTAGTAAAAATTTTGAAAGTACCTTCTATTTTCTCCTACTTACAATTTTTCGTGCATAGATTATATCATC
Organism: Panthera uncia; assembly: GCF_023721935.1. Classification (NCBI taxonomy): domain Eukaryota; kingdom Metazoa; phylum Chordata; class Mammalia; order Carnivora; family Felidae; genus Panthera; species Panthera uncia. Next base: position 145,176,534 of record NC_064811.1, read on the forward strand.
ACTGAAATAAAGAATGCCAAATGTCCTCAATTTAAACAACAGTTAATCATAGGTTTTCTATAATCCCCTTATCCCTGCATTGCCTGTGGAATCCTAATTTATGTTTTGGTCAATTCTGTTGTTTTCTGCAAATGTATTGGCAGCTCTTACTTTATGGGGTAGACAGATAGAAGATAGAAAATAGAGCCATAGTAGATCTATCCAATTAAAAATGCCTATTGAGAGAGAGCCTCTATCCTAGATGAGGCAATTTTAATTGCAGTGGGGCTCCCTCTGAGAAAAGCTCTTGATAGAGGACAATCCTGCTATAAATTTTTCAGGGTCTCTTCCAAAAGGCTCTTCAGCCTCTCTTAAGCAGAATGAATCTAACAGCTGCAATCTGAAACCTTGCTTTCCCAAATATCAGTGAAAAACAAAGTTATCTTGAGGCAAATGTGCATACAAGGGATAATGACTTTTGAGGCCGTGACATGTTTTATAATGCCTCTGAGTGCCTCATCTCCAATCTGTGTCCATCAGAATAATTTTGACTGTAAAGCAGAGTAGAAATCATTTCTTTTTAATTTTAAAGAAATAGCTATAGAGTAAGTATAGCTCTAAAATGGTAAAGATGGGGGGGGGATGTGAAAAGTACTCAGGCCCTTAGGGATATGCTGTGTTTGAAATTTTAACTCAGAGATTCTAACTTACTCATCTCTTGTGAAAGAAAATAATCCCAAATCACACAGGTAAACTGTCAGTGCTGTCAAATATCAATGAACAATTCATCATCAGTCATCGATACTTAATCTCTCAGGAAGACTCTGTAAGTTGTCCAAAATATCATTGAATGACCCCAAGGCAACCACAAATACTTAATGAGATCTTTGAAATTTTGCTTTTAATGCTTAACGCCTTCGTTGTTTCCCTCTCACCAGACTCTTTTTTTCAGACTCTTGCAACTCCACTTTAATAATGGCCTTTATTATTTCAGGGCACAGTGGAAATGAAGACAGCCTTTGTACAGGCTTTATAAAGTGCATATTACCATAGCAACCATACTGTAATTTTGAAAACAGGCATTTTTATAAGAAACTGGATAACTATAATGAGAAATGACAAAAATTGGCAGTGCAGTTTAATTTTTAGCTTATTCTATTCTCCACAATTGCCTTTTTTCATTTGTATTATCAAGTAGTCTACTAATTTGCACACTTTCACTAATAGTAGATTCAATCTAGTTTTGTCCATTGTCAGTGGATTCATGTAGAATTGGTTTCATTTTTTTCTGGGAGACCTCTATCTAAGGGAACTTACATAGTTTAAACATAACTCAGTGGGAAAAGATGACATCTTTAGTCTTTGTTTCCAAGACAATGCCCATATATTAAAAATTAAGGGATGCTTGACATTGGTAAAAATAAAAGCCAGATTATTGATTAAACTGTTCACCGCAGGGAACTTTTGTTGTCTCAGTGAGTGAAGTTGGCAAGAACACTCCTATAACTAAGTCAGGCAGGCAATAGGACATCAAAAAAACAGCTGAGGCTCAGGGAGGTGCCAAGTATGGAGATGTAACAGGATATAAGCAGATCATTTGGTACTGCAGGTCTCTAGATAGACAAAGGGGTCATTACTCAAATCCCTTCATGAAATAAATAATGACTGCACATTTATGGTATGCTAGACACCACACAAGCCTCATATGACACAATGATGAAAAGATGTAAATTCAATGTAAAGAGCTAATTCAAATGTTTAAAAATAGACAAAACTTTAGCAAACCACATGACATCACAGCCGTGCTTTGTTCTTTGTTTTTTGATTGATTGCAGTAACCTGTCATATATATATATATATATATATATATATATATATGTCATACATATATATATAGTTATAGTTATAGTTATAGATATAGATATAGTTATTTCTGTGTGCTCTATTATTTGCATGTATTTTCTTCAGGTTTTCTGTCTATATGTGATGACCTTCTTTCTACTTTTCATATTCAAATCTTGCATGCTCTTTGAGATTAATCTAAAACACCTTCTCATTCTTGGAGCCTCTCTTTTCAATGACCTATCATATGATAATCAAAGTAACACTCATTTAATTTTTTTTGGATAATGAGAAAAAATTTTTGAATAGCAAAGTTAATATGTATTCATTGTAGAAAATATGAAAATGACAAAAGTAAATACGTACACTAGTACCCACCTAATGCAGTGACTTGCCCAAAGAGGCATGCAGTAAATGTGTGAGTGTGTGTGTGTGTGTGTGTGTGTGTGTGTGTGTTAGTGCACATCTGTAATGACATAACCTAGCTCAATTACTCCACGTTTTGGGATTTTGATTTCTCATGGTAGACCTACAAAGTTAAATGGCTGTGAGTATTGTCTTTCTATCTTTATCAAGATAAGGTGGATAACTTCAACAGAGATGTCTGTATGATCATGCTTGCTAAGGTTCACCTGAAGTTTACAGGGAACCACCCATGTTTGCACCTCAATTTCTGACTCACTGAGCTGGTATGTGACCCCGGACTATTTGGACAATGAATGATCCTATTGGTAGTGATGATGGTTCCTCACAGCTGCTTGATACCTATGTCCTGTGTCACTATTTGTTTCCTTAACAGTGTCCACACCTCTGAAAACATTTCGTTTATTAAACTTTCTTCAAGTAAACCCTTACGTGGGCCATTTGTGTCCTGTTAAGCTTAACTAATTGGAAATGAGAGTAGCCCCAGGAAATAGTCCCTCAAATTGAGATTCTGGCACTAAGTTTTCTTGCAGGGGAGAGATGAGATGCTCATAATTCATTGCATGGAGTGGCATCATGGTTACTTAAATCATAACCTATACTGTTATAAAATGGCATGCTCACTGATGACAAAACATTAGAAAGATACTTGCCTGTGGCACTTAATTACTATAGCAACAATGGAAATTATGATATCTGTCTCTGATTGCCCTGGAAAAAGTACTCAATGAAGAAAATAAATAAAATAAATTTAAAGCCTAGAATTCTCAATTCCAAGGAATGTAGGCTAAAAACGTCTATATGTCAGCCTTAAAGAAGTCATTCCCTTAACTACAATAGGCAAAATGGAGAATTTCAGCAGAGAGTAAAAATCTATAAAAAATAATCAGATTAACCAAACTTATTGTGGTGATCACTTGTAATATACACAAATATTAAATCATTATGTTATAGACTGGAAACTGATATAATGTTGTTATATGTCAATTATACCTAAATAATATATGTATGTATATATGTGTGTATATATGTATGTATACATATGTATGTATGTGTATATGTGTGTGTGTGTGTGTGTATATATATATATATATATATATATATATCTCCAAACTGTAAATTAAAATAGCTTCAATATAAAACTGAGTTTATGTGTTTAATACTACAGATGGAGGGTTATAAAATTTGAAAATAATATAAAACATTCAGAGAGAAGCACCAAGAAAAGAGAAAATAAAGTGCGTAAGAGAAATATAGGATAGTGAAAAGTTATTGAATATATTTAACTAGGACTCGAAGAGGAGAAATTACAGAAGATGAAGCAGAGTGATAAATTAAGTGATAATCATCAATAGACTACCAAAGCTGCTAAAAGATCTCAAGCTACCAAAAAGGGAACCAGTATGAACCCAGAGCAAGATAAATACTAAATCAAACATATCTAGAACATCATACTAAAACTGCAGGAAACAAAAGATGATGAGCAGATCTTGGGAGAAGACAAACAAAAGTACAGCAGCATCCTTTTTAACACATTTAACATCCTTTTAATGTGGTGTGGTGTGTGTGTGTGTGTGTGTGTGTGTGTGTGTGTGTGTGTATGCAGGGAGAGAGAGAGAGAAAAGAAAAAAAAATGAATAACATTTTCAAGGCACTAAAATAAAAATCTGCCATATTCTCCAAATATGAAAGTGCAAATATTTCAAACAGAAATTGAGAAAATTTGAAATCAGCAAAATTATGTTAAAAGAATCATTAAAGCAAGCTTTTCATGAAAAAGGAAAATTGTTCCATATGGAAGCACAGAGATGTTTGAAGGAAAAGATAGTAATGAAAAAAATGTGGATTACATATTATAATAATAATAATAATATTACTTGCCTTTTTAAAATATATAACTTCAATAGAAAAATGGCAATGGAGGATAAATCAGATTAAAATACAAGATCCTTTCATTGTCTTTAGCATGGAAAAAATAGAAAGATGTATTAGATTTTAATAAGTCAAGGATGCCTATTGTAATTTCTAGGATACGTATAAAATAATAAAGAATTTATATTTTACAAATGTATTGAGATGAAAAATGGGATAAAAAATAACTCTAAGTTAAATAATATAAATAAAAAGTGAAATAAAGTAAAATAATAAGGAAAAGAGAGAAAAAGGAGAAGTATTTTTATGGTAGATCTAAGCCAAAAATAAGTTCTTAATTAAATTTACTATAAATGGAATAAGTAGCATAAATGCAAAGACTTTCAGATACAATTATTTAAAAAAAAAAACAGCCAAAATATATGCTCCTTGTTAAGTACAAAGCTGAAACAAAAATATGGGTAAAACAAATTAAAGTATAGAAAATATATAATGCTAAAATTACTTCCCCAAATTATTGAATCTATACTACTGCTAACCTTTAAGGGAGCAACTTTGCTAGATATAAAGAAAGATGTTGCATAATGATAAAATGATCAATCCACCAGGAAAATAAAATAATCCTAAGTCTGTATTCATCTAAACAATGCTTGATTAAATTACTGCATTAACAGTGGGAACTTCTTAACATGCATTTTTAGTAACTTACAGAATCATAAGAAAAAATGAGAGAAAAAGAAAATACTTGAATTAAACTCCAAGTACATCTGGCCTAATTGACATGTGTAGAACAGGATACGTATTCTTTGCAATCTTAAATGTACTTAGTTTTATGAAAATTAACCATATGCTGAGTCCTAAATCAAATCAACATATATCGAGATAACATGGATTAGAGAAGAAATTACAATGAAAATATTGTTAGTGTATTAAAATTAAACATATTAGGGTGCTTGGGTGACTCAGTCAAGTAAGGGTCTGATTCTTAGTCTCAATTCTGGGCCTAGATCTCACTGTCCTGAGTTCAATGAATTGGAACTCAACTCCAATGAGTTGGAATGAATCCTAGTTTAATAAAGATTAATATCTTATCATTAAGATCATCATCAGCTGAAGCTGATCTTGGAATGAAATTTGTATGTTAAATATGTAACTTAAAAAGAATAAAAATTCAAAATGAAAGATCTAAGTATACAAGTCAAGAATTTAAGAGAGAAAAAATATTTAAGCCTAAAGGAAATAGGAGAGAATAAAGTAGGAAAAAAAAGCAAAAGTTAATGGCATTTGGAATCACTTTGTATTAGAGAAAATCAAAATGGATAAAAGTTAATTCTTTTAAAAAGTAATAAAATTGATAAACTCCTAGAAATACCAATCAAAGCAAGACAATAGCATCTTCAAATTATCAAAATAAAAAATGTGATATCATCAGAAATTCAGCATATATTAAAATATAATGAAAGGATTTAAATTTTAAAATGTAAAAAGTGCAACAATTCCTAGAAAAAACAATTTATTGAGACTGATAGAAGAAAAATGAATAAAATGAGTACTCCTCTGTCTGTTAAAGGAATTATTCATGAATTAAAATTTTCCCAAAAGAAACTCTGGGATTGTGGGACTCCACTAGTGATTATTACTAAATATTTAAGGAAGAACTAATTCCAAGCTTATACTAATTATGTCCTATCATTAGTAAGTGGAAACAGTTTTCAGCATATTTTAATTATGATTGTAAAACTTGATAAGAGCATTACAAGAAAAGAAAGTACAGATCAATAACATTCATAAACCTAGATTCAGAAGCTTAAACTAAAATTAGCAAAACACATTTAGCACTATGTAAAGATACTACTTTATGACCAAGTAGATTATCCCAGGAATTAAAGATTGATTTGACATTCAAAGGGCAAAATCTGGTATATCGATAAAGTAAATAGAAAAACTGCATCATTAGACATTAGATACCCAATTTCTCTTTAATTTTTTTATTTCTGTTTTTTCCTACTGCTGTTATCTTCCTTTGTGATTCTAGAACCAGAATGATCTTAAATTACCTATGCGATACAATAATTAGACAACATTTTTGTCTAATATTGTTTAAATAGCCCCAATGATTTAAAAAAAATTTTTTACATTTATTTATTTTTGATAGAAAGAGAGCACAAGTGGGGGAGGGGGAGAGAGAGAAGGAGACACAGAATCCAAAGCAGGCTCCAGGCTCCGAGCTGTCAGCACAGAGCCCAACAAGGGGCTCAAACCCACAAACCGGGGGATCATGACCTGAGCCAAAATGGACGCTTAACCGACTGACTCACCCAAAGCGCCCCAAATAGCACCAATGATTTTACTCGTAGATTAAAAATGAAACACACAAGACACAGAAGATCTGATTCAACACTAAGTTTAGGTACCTGTTTACTGGAAACAACAGCATGCACAGCATCTACACGGCAGAAATTTCATGACTCACAGGTACATCTTTTGATTTTGTAGAAATTCTACACTTAGGATGCATAACCAAGAGAGAATAATCAGAGTGGACATGAGCCAGTTCGGGGAAGCCTTCACTAAATCCTCTCAGGCCTTATAAATAGCTAGACCCATGACCTCTCAGATAGACATCACTCACTAGTTACATAGCTTACTTGGGTATACAGGACTTACGACCATTCTTGGGGGTAGTTGCAAATCATCAATACTGGTTACTCATTTTTTTATAAACCTCAACAAGAAGGTAGTGTTTGTTTCAGTAATAGTCCTCAGCTATATTAGCATTTATATTGGACCTGGTAAAAGAAAAATCCTACGAATTCTTTTGAATTCATATCTCCAAGAGAATTGACCAAGGAGCAAATCCTCCTGGTATTCCAGAAGCTACAAGAAAGTCACAAAGCCATATATTAGATCTGTTAATCCTTCAGTTCACCTAAAATGCATTCTTTTATCATTATAAGAACCTCTTCATCTAAAGGAAATATAGGTCAATGAGCTCTCTTGCTAAATTTTTTACACGTATTCACATTTAAAAGGGTATTTCATTTATTAGATATGATCTCTTAAAAAAAGATGAATTAAAGAAAATTATTTCCTACTTTAAACTGCCTTCATGAAGACAGTACCTCATCTAGATATGCTGTGTAGGGGGTGCCTGGGTGGCTCATTCAGTTGAGTGGCTGACTTCAGCTCAGGTCATGATCTCATGGTCCCTGAGTCTGTGAGTTCAAGCCCCGTGTCAGGCTCTGCACTGACTGCTCAGAGCCTGGAGCCTGCTTTGAGTTCTGTGTCTCCCTCTCTCTCTCTGCACTTCCCCCACTCTCTCTCTCTCTCTATCAAAAGTAAATAAACATTAAAAAAATTAGATATACTGTGTAAACTCACTTTTGTCCATTGTCTTATGAAGATCACAAGTGGATGTTAGCCTATGTGAAAAAAAAAAAAAAAAAAAAAAAAAGCAAATGCCAAGGCATTTGACCTTTGACTACTAATGCATAGGTAATGTATTTAGCTTAAAAATCAAAATGACTCAATTAAAAAATGTTTTATTCTTACTCATATGTAAGATAAAAAAACAAATTTCACACGTTTTGAATTTTAATTAATAAAGGTCTATTTATAAATTAAAAAATACTTCCAAGGAGGCCTGATAAATTTAAGAATTTATTAGCAATTGTATAATAAGCCCTATTATTCAGAAATTTATAATCATAAAAATTCACTTAAGGCAGAGTTTAGCCTCGAGGGAAGTTATTATTTCTACATATTATTCTGGTATATAATATGTGATTATTTTAAAAAAGAGAGCAGGAAGCTTCCAAGAGAGAAAGAGTGATGGAAAGAAGGAAAGCAATATTGTTTTATATGTTTAACATTTTAAACAAAAGTGGTGTACTGGTAAGCATAGTATTTTTAAGGAAATTTAAGGGCTGCTCCAGACATCTATTATTGTGCAACAAACTATGCTAAAATATTATCTCAAACAACAAAATTTTATTGTGTCACAATATTAGGGGACAGGAACACTGGTATGACTCAGCTGATATGATTCAGTTCCTGTGGTAGATATTTAGAGTGCTATGATAGTGAATAAGTTCCCTTCATGGCCTTCAGCTGGTTATTATACTAATCTGAAGGGTCCAGGTAGCTTCATTCACATATCTGGTGCCTTGGCAGGGCTGGCTGGAAGCATGAGCTCAGCCAAAACCCCTCTCTCTCCATGTAGTCTCTAGCATCTCCTTGTGATCTCTGTAACATGGTAGCCACACAACTTTGATGGCAGATCAGGGCTCTTTGAATAAACATTTCAAGGAGCCCAGGGAAAGGATTCAAGACTCCTTTTGACCCAGCCTTGGAAGTTCATAAACTCACACTCACCATATTCTCTTGGTCAGGCAAGTCACAAAGGCCATTCTATTCAGGGAAAGAATATTAGACTGGTCTATATCAGAGGAATAGCAAATAATTTTGGCCATCTTTAATCTTCAACAGAGACCTTTTATTTTATCAATATAATTTTAAATAACATCAGATCAGACATCATGGTTGTTTATTCTGATCTTTTTAATTCATTGGCTTTATGACATACAATTTTGAATCTTTTTATCTATATAATGAAATGCCTGGATTAGGTATTTTTAAGATATCTTTGTAATTTTAATAATGTATCATTAACTCACATTATTTTCTTTTAATAAAATAAATTTATAGATTTTTAATTCTCACTTTTTCACAATCTCCATATGGTTTATTATAATTTAATCTAAAATTATTCTAGGAGACAAGTAGAATCTTAAAAGTTTTAAGAATTGTTAAGGGTCTGGAATTTTACCTTGCTTGAAAACTAACGAGTTAGACTTTCTCAGTTTCACAGGTAGAAGACAAGAGAATTCTGGGTCAGAGACAAAAGACTTATTCAGTAATGGTACAGCCAGCAGCATAAGCTTCATATTCATATTAGTTGCTCTTGCTCCCCAGGTCCCATGGAACTATGCAGGTGGGCCAAGGTGAATGCTATGCACAGAGAATGTGTCACAGCTAAGGACCTTGCACTCAGCAAACCTCTAAACTTAATGAGGAGGCTGGTAGCAAACCTGCCCAAAATTTCTCCCAAAAGAAACATTATATTTACTATCTATTATTCTGAAACAAATAAGGAAAAGCTATCTCTGTCTTCCAAGAGATATATTATACAAATATTCTTGAAAATACAGTCAATAGTAATAATAATAAAAGTTGTTAATGCCTTTGCTGAGGTGTGCAAAGACATGAGAGTCCTATGGAGAACCATCCCCCCACAGTAAGAGTATAAAAAGATCATGATAACTTGGCAGAAAAGAAGGATATCAGAAGATACAGTCGCTTCTTATTGTTACAAAATACAACTCAACCTAACATGTTATCATTTATAGAAATCAAACTATACTTTCCAGGTTGATGGCATGGAAGTAATGGAATATAAAAATATTTAACATTTTGATGATTCTTAAATGTTTATAAAATGAAAACAATAAAGAAATAATCTGTGAAATAATTGGAGATCTCAAATACATAGAAATACAACCACTTATTCATAAAATATTATATTGCACATTTGTATTATTTAATTAAATATTCATTTCAGCAATGTTAATGCATATCCCACAGATGTGATATTCAATAACTTCATATTATTTCAGTAAATTTATCATTAAGGTATAGTAAAGGGGAAGCTAATATTAAGGGACAGATCATTTGCTTGATCTCTGTTCAGTACATTTCCATCAATATATTTTAAGGAAAACCATTTCACATTCATCTCAAGAGATAGTTTCTCATTTAAAATGCTAAAACTTGGGGGCACCTGGGTAACTCAGTCGGTTGAGCATCCAACTTTGGCTCAGGTCATGATCTCATGGTTTGTGGATTCAAGCCCCACATCAGTCTCTGTGCCAACAGCTCAGAGACTGGAACCTGCTTCAGATTCTGTGTCTCCCTCTCTCTCTCTCTGCCTCTCCCCCACTCATGCTCTGTCTCTCCAAAAATAAATAAATGTTAAAAAATTGAATATCTATTAAAAAACAAAAAATAAATAAATGCTAAAACTTGGGTGTCCTGTATTGAGTCTTATATATGCTATTGTAATAAACATACCAATTCCAGAGTGCTCAAAAAAAATCCTACTATACCTTATGCAGCCATGTATATTTTTGTAAAACTGTGTGTTTAATAATAGAATTATTACTGTCAAATAGATATAGAATGGATATTTTTGTAATGGTGATTGCCAGAATAAATCGCTTTATTTTTAAAAGAAGAAATGAATTCAAATGTAACTTATTTCTTCATATGTGGTTAAATACCTTGATTCAAAGAATAAAATGTTTTTTGTAGAACCACAATAAAACTGTAAGAATTGCAAGTGAAAAACCTCAAAGTTAATAAAATACCTCAAATCTGAATTATAAATATGTGTATTTTTAGTGACAATATTTGTGAATAACTGTGGCTTCAAAGATCTGATTCTAGAATTGAGAATGATTAATATTTTCACAAATTTTAAATATGTTCTATATGGGTAATCATATCTTTCTTCTAAGTATGTTCTATATGGAGAATCAAATCTGTACTTATTGGCCATAGCTACCCTTTGCAACTATTATAAAGCTAAAATGTGAAAAAATTTTGTAATTGTATCTGAAACATAGTTCTTAAAAGTCTCATAAGTTCTGAGCATAGAAGTATTTCTTTCATTAATGGGATAATGCTTTCCTGAAGCAGAAAAATTGAGTTATCATACCAAATTCTCATAATTTTCCCAAAATATCTACTAGGGTTTTTTTTTTTTCAAACTAGAAGGCAGTGAAGTTAGTTGGTCAGTAAAAGATGTGCTTGTTCTCTAAAAGTCTAGCTCTAAATTAAAAGTTCCCTATCAAAGCAAAGAATGTTTTCACATTACTCCTTATTTTAAGAACTATTTTATTAAGTGATGGTTTGCTACAAACTAAATGAATTTCAATATGTAAGAAACAGTATATTACTAAAGTTAATTCTATCTGTTCCTCAATGTATGTTTTTTCTTTTCTTTTCTTTTTAATTGCTTACTGAAATGCATAATGACCTAAAGACACCTCCAGGAACATGACACCGTATGCATTAAAAGTTAAAATACTGTTCTTTACTCTTGCTGAAGTTTTTCAGATCCTAGAATAAACTGGTCTCCAGTTTAAGAGATTCTCTAATTAGCTGTCTCAACAATTTGGAGTGATCATCCTAGGATTAAGGAACATTTGTTTGGAGTCGGTGATTTGCATTTCATATAATTTGATCACATTTCAATTACACTGCATTGTTCTCATTCACATGATTCATTTGATCTGGGTAGTGGTGCAGTGAAGGTGAAGATAGGTAGTCAGGAGGAATTTTCATTTACAACAGCGCCTACCCATCCTAGGATGTGCATTAAGGTTCAGTCACAGCCAGATGAACAAAGAGCAGAACAACTTCAAGACTGAATAAATTGAAGCCTTTGTCATTCTTTAAACAATTCAGTAATGATGTCTTTGCTTCATGATGTGCTCATTTTTTGGACGGCTACACTCAGGAAATCTTACAAAATTCCTAAGTATAATCAAACCACAGTGTTAGGTCTGATTGTGAGATTTGATATTTACTAGAGATTAAATGCTAATTATTATTATTGCCATCCTCCTACCCCCCCCCCCAAAAAAAAAGGTCTGAGTTGTAGGGTCTTGGCTATTAACATCTGCTATGTGAATGCATATATTTTTTCCAGAGTCTGAAATTTTTGTTTTGTTGAATACACTGAAAATATAAAAAATTACATCTTAAAGCCTGAAATCATTCTTGTTACTAAATTGAAAGTTGGAGGGTTATGCAATTACATTTCATGGTATAATGTTTTTCAATCTGGTAAATTCACATAAGCCATTACATTTCTTTAAGTATCTTAAGAAGTACTGACCAAGATGGTTGCATGAACAACGGACTGGAGCAGTCACACAGAGTCCGAAGCTAGAAGGGCTGTCTGCTTTGGGTTTCATGCTCAGTGATCTTCACCTTGGAAATTTTAATAATTCTACCTTTGATGATTTTGTTTTATTTTGTCCTGTGAATGAAGCCCAATGGAGCAACACTTAGAACATCAAGCCTGAGCTTCCTCATTGACTCCTTGGAAGGGTTTCAGATGCGTACTTACCCCTCTCCTAGCTATCTGCCTCCCTTGGATTCTTCCCCAAGATTTTTTCTCACAACTGTTGTTGCCTGTGTCTATATTGTGGATCTAAGCACAGGTGTATGAATGGGAGGGATGGGCTTGAACTGCAGGTGCCCAGCACTGGTTGTCCACATGTAGAGACTATCAGCACCATGCAGCAGTCAGTGGGCAACTCAGCAGAAGAGTCCCTCTTGCTCACCTGTAAGCCATTAAGTCCAGGTGGGAAGCTGCGATCTCTGGGTTCATCTGGCCACAGTGAGTTGGGCAACAGACCAGAGGAAACGAGGCAAAACCTGCAGTGACCTCCCTGCCCTCTGGACATGACAGTCTGGGTCTGGAGGCTTGTGGGAAGGGGAACTTGGCAGTTGGTGAGCCACATGCCTGTTCCGAGTGGTTCCCTGTCCATCATATCTCTGTGGGCCTACACTCACTTTGCAAGTATTCCTTTGTCCAAGGGAGATAGTATTAAATAGCATTGCGCGTGCGCGCGCGCGCGCGCACACACACACACACACACACACACACACACACACACAATGTCAGAAACAGACCGGAAAGAAGAAGGCAGGAAAAACTTGTATTTTTTAAGTACATTTTTTAATGGCATATTTTTTTATACTTTTTGAACAAGAGACATGCATTTTCCTTTTGCACTGGGCCGTGAAAATTATGTAGACAGTATTTGGTTGACACTTTTTATGAATGTAAAAAAAAAAAAAAAAACAACTGCTTTCCGAACTGCCAGCTATTGATTTGCTAGACTTTATTCATGTAATCCTAATAGGAAACAAAACTGTAGCATATACATTTGCATAATATATAATCACTTTTATTTATTTTCAGATACATTCTTTTTTTTAAGTTTATTTATTTTTGAGAGAGAGAGAGAGAGAGAGAGAGAGAAAGAGAAAGAGAGAACAGGGGAAGGGCAGAGAGAGAGGAAGAGAGAGAATTCCAAGCAGGACTCCACACTGTCAGCACAGACCCCCACGTGGGGCTCGAACCCATGAACCAGGAGATTATGACCTGAGTCATAACCAAGACTCAGACACTTAACCAACTGAGCCACCCAGGTGCCTCTACATTCACTTTTATTTGTGATGGGGGTAGGAGAGTAGGTTGGGAGGAAAATTAGGGAAAGAACTAAAGAAAGCAATTCTGTAGTCATCCCTTGAATGGGAAACTAAAATAAAATGGCAACTCCAGCTACCACAAGCTTTCAAATAGATGCCTCTATTAAAGCAAAAGTAAACGTACGAAGTACATTATTTCATTCACTTAAAAATGAGTATCTGCTTGTTAGATAGAATCTTTTAGCACAGCAACCGGATCCTTAATTAATGTGAACATCACAGTCTCACAATACTAATTCAGGAAAAAAAATCATCTCAGCATTTCTCAAAGAATGATTCTTGGCCTATTAAATGATTTTGTTATAATCCCTCCTTCTATTATATTTGAGGCGACAGAATGCACCCAAATTTCCCTCCTTGCTCCGAACTCCAGGCTCTGTGACAAACATATTTGAGAGTTTACAGAGGGGATCTTTCCTTTGCACTGAAGTTTTCCATTGGAAACTTTCTATCTAAAACTAGAAAAGAACATCTTCTACAAAACAAATGCACACATTAGTCTCCTTATCTAGCACTCTATTAAATAAAGAGGTGTAACATTTTGCTATGGAATAACAATTTTAATTATATTGCATGTTTTAAAATCCCAGCTGAATATAATATAATTTTACTAGCTCATTTCTCCTGAGGCATCAATATCATTTATCACTCCTACTGCCATCTGGCATGTCTGAACCATCATGATCAGCAGTTTATGTGGAAATTAAAGCATTCAATGGGTCTCTCTTCAATAATACTCTGAGGTCAGGGACAATATTGCTAGCGGCAGTGAAGATGCATTTTTATCGCACACTTGAGAGGCATCCATCTGACATATTTTATAGCTTTCTAGGTTAAGACTAGCCAAGCTTTTCCTTATTTGCACTGACCCGACATGGGGGTCATTCTGTATAATAACTATCTAAGAATCATTCAGAGTAGTTCCCTCTCTGCTATTGTGCTTATAAAGCTACATTCAGCTAAAAGCTTAAGAGCAGCAATAAAAGTCCTCTCTCTTTCTCTCCATATATATATAATATATATAACAAATTATACATGTTTACACTATGCTATATATGGTTTGTTATATATTTATATTTTTATTTGGTATATCTATCAATCAATTGATTTCTTTTTATTCCCTGTTAAAGAGTATAGAAGAAGCAATATAAAAACCATGGGGCTAGTTAATGTATTAGTCCTCTGAGGGACAAATATTAACCTTTTTTCAGTATAATAGAAAATAAAATTATGTCTTCAACAAACATATCATCACAATGTTATTTGGTGGTATTGTCAAAAATTCTTTACAGTTTGAGTTTCAATTTGAATTTCTACAACTGGGAATGTAAGGGACATTTGTTGTGCCATAAATTTATTTCCACAGTTACTGAGCTTCTCAGGATGGTGAGTTACCTGACTTAAAAAGGGCAATGTCCTTGTGGTGAAATTGTCTAGTCTTTGTAAAATGTTACAGTACAGAGATTTTCAAGATTGGAAGAGACTGTTTCTTTTCCATAAGGAAGTTTGGGACCTAAGAAAAAGTAAAACACAATTTTTAGACTAATAAAAAAAACAGCAATCATGTTTTTTTCCAGAAATGAATAATTGCGAAAGTGAGAAGAAAACACACAAATCTCTTCTTTTGGTTATTTACCCTCAGTCTTCTGGTATCCATTCCTTATGTTTGGTATCACCACAAAACATACGCACTTGTATGCGCACACACACACACACACACACACACACATACACACAGAGTACATACATATACATACATACAGCACACTAGTCCTAGCCATAATACACAGAACAGACTAAGACAGAAATGTTGCGATAACCAATACAGGATTTCCCTGGAAACAACACCCACCTGTTATTTTTATATAAGAGCAGTGAACATACTATTGTAGATTATAATAGTAGTAAAACTTCAGAAAGGAAACAAGTGCTTTGAAAATATTGAGGAAGAGGGAAAAATTTGTTCTTTATGTACTAATGCTTATCCAAAAAAACATAAATCACAAAGATTTTCTATTTTTTAAAAAATGTATAGTTTTACATTTTACATTTAGATCTATATTCTTTTTTATGTAATTCCTATATGAGGCTTAAGATGTCATTCAAGATTTTTTTGTTTGTTTGATTGGTTTTGGTTTCGTTTGTCCTTTTAATTTTAGTTGCTCTAACATATTTTCTTGAAAATACTGTTCTTCCTTTACTGAATTGATTTGATGATTTTGTATTTTCAGAGTTTTTGTCATGAACAAGCATCAAATTTTGCCAAATGCTTTTTCTTTATTAATTGCTATGCGATCATTGACTTTTCTTCCTATTCTATTGATATAGTGGATTATTCTGATTAGTTGTGGATACTGATCAAGCTTTGCATTCTGGAACAAAGTCCAATTGGTTCCCAATTATTTTTCTTTTTTATATAATGTTGTAATTGGTTTTATAATATTTGCTGAAGATTTTTAAAGCTGTGATTTAATCATAAAGGACATAGGTGAGTAGTTCTGTTGTTGTCATTTGTACTGTATCTATCTGGTTTTTGTATCAGGATAATGCTGGTGTCGTAAAATGCGTTGTGAAATGTAGCCTATTTTTCTATTTTATGGAAAAAATTTGTAGAATTGGTGATAAGTTTTCTGTAAATATTTGTTAGGATTCACCAGTAAAACCATCTGATACTAGAGATTTCCTTTATGGAAGGATTTAGTTACTAATCCAAATACTTTAATGTTGGATAAGTTGTATTAGTTTATGGTTTCAAAAAATTGCTTGCAATGTTGTCTAGTTTTTGTGTGTAGCTGTGTATAGCATTCCCTTATTACCCTTTCAATGTCTGCATGGTCTATAGAGATACTCCTCTTTCATCCTTGGTATTGGGAATTTGCTTTTTCTCTTTTATCAGTATCAATTTTATTGATCACTTCAAAGAACCAGCTTTCAGTTTGATTGACTTTCTCCATTGATTTTGTTTTTAGTTTCATTGATTTCTGTTCTAAAATAAGATAATATCCTTTCCTCTGCTTACTTTTGATTTATTTTGTTCTTTTTCTAGTTTATTAAAGTGGAAGCTTAGATTATTGAGTTGAGACCTTGCTTCTTTTCTAATATAAGCATGTAGTGTTATAAATTTCCCTCTAATTCTTGCTTTCACTTAGTCCCCCAGATATTGATATTTTGTGTTTTCATTAATATTTAGTTCAATATATACATATTTTATTATCCTTGAGACTTCCTTTTGACCTATGAATATTTATAAGTGTGTTGTTTAATATCTAAGAGTTTGAAGATTTTCCCATTATGTTTCTGTCATTTATTTTCAGAAACATATTGGTGTGGTGTCAGTTATTTATAATTAGTTGACTAATTAATATTATGTCTCATTATATAGTCTATCTTGGTATATGTCCCATGCAGTCTTGAAAAGAATGCATATTATCCTGATGTTCAGTGGAGTGTTTTATGAATGTCACTTATAATCCAGGGGCTGATGATATTTTTCAGCTTTTCTATATCTTTGTTGAAGTTTTGTCTAGTGGTTTTATTATTAATAAATAAAGGGAGTGGAAGATCCTAACTATAACTATGAATATATCTGCTTTTTCTTCCTAGTCTCAGTTTTACTTCATGTTTTTGCTTAAATTACTATAGTTTGGTGCATAATGTTAAAGATTGTTATATCTTTCTGGTGAGCTGAATCTTTTATTAATATCTCATGTCCTTTATTGTCGGTAATTTCCTTTGAAGTATACATTATCTAATATCAATATAGCCACTCCTACTTTTTTATTAGTATTTTCATTGCATATATTTTTAATACTTTATCCTTTTACCTTAAATTTTTTTTAATGTTCACTTATTTTTGAGGGGGGGGGACAGGGTGCAAGCAGGGGAGGGGCAGAGAAAGAGAGAGACACAGAATCCAAAGCAGGCTCCAGGCTCCAAGCTGTTAGCACAGTACCCGATGTGGGGCTCAAACTCACGAACTATGAGATCATGACCTGAGCTGAAGTTGGAGGCTTAACCAACTGAGCCAGCTAGGGTGCCCCTAGACTTTTAACTTTAATGACCTAAAGTCAAGCTCCTGTAGCCATCATATAAGTAAATCAAGGTTTTTACTCTATTCTGCTGATGTCTATATTTTCATCATTGTGCTGAGACTATTTAAAGTCAACGTAATTATTGATGGAGGATGCTGTGCAGTGTTGTGGATCATCTCTCTGCGCATCTGCCCACTCTTCTCAGCTGAATGCTTCATGTTCTTCCAGTTTGCCCCATCAGTTGAACAGCATGCTTCTGTAATGCTCAACATCATGGAAGAGTATGACTGATACATCTTTTCTATCGTCACCACCTACTTCTCTGGCTACCAGGGTTTTGTAAACAAGACTTGTAGCACCATCAAAAACAGCTTCATAGGCTGAGAGTTAGAGAAAGTCCTCCTGCTGGACATGTCCCTGGATGATAAAAATTCTAAGATCTAGAGCCAGCTCAGGAAACTTCAAAGTCCCATCAGTCTTCTTTATTGAACTAAGGAAGAAACCACCTACATCTTTGAAGTAGCTAACCCAACAGTGCTGACTGGCTATGGCTACACATGGATTGTGCCTAGTCTGGTGACCAGGAATACAGACACAGTGTCCTTGGAGTTACCCACTGGGCTCATCTCTGTGTCCTATGATGAATGGGACTATGGCCTCCCTGCCGGAGTGAGGGATGGATGATTATTACCATTCTCACCACTGCTGCTTCCAACAGGCTATCTGAACACAGCTTCATCCCTGAGCCCGAAAACAGTTGTTACAAAATGTATGAGAAGAGAACCTACTAGTCCAACATGCTAAATAGGTATGTGATCAATGTCACTTTTCAGGGAAGAAATCTGTTCTTCAGTGAAGTTGGCTACCAGATGCTCCTAAAACTGGTGATGATCCTTCTGAACAAGGAGAGGAAGTGGGAGGGCATTTGGCAGTTCTCAAGCAAAATAGATGGATTAGGGATATAAAATTTTGCAACATGTTAAAGGAAATCAAAACAAAACCTTGGTTTTGGTCTCTGAGCTGAGACGTAAGAGTGCTAATACATTGAGAACACAGAAGCCATTTTTCAAATTTGCACCTTCATCTGCTTGTTACTTTGGTTTAACCACCAGATTATCTTCTTTATGCATTACCATTTTTATTGTTTATGGTGCTGTCTGAATCATGACTTTGTTCTAATGGAAGAGTATACATGTGTAATATAACATAACTTGGTGAAGAAATCAAATCAGTGGTACAATTCAAAGGTTGTATCCAACACAGTATACTGGGGAGATCTATGAAACCTAATTTGCAAGCACACAGGTTTGAATGTACCATGATTAGAAGCTTGCCATGCAAGGCTCTTCTCAGGATCTGTCCGACTGCTGGCTGCTCACAGTGTCTGACTCTATCATTAGAAACTAATTTCTGTGGGTACCTGACTACCTACATTCAATTCTTAGCTCCTCTGCTCACAAACTTGTCTACTTAGGACCTTGGACAAATTTCTTAACTACTCTATGCCTCAAATTTTCTCATCTATAAAATGGGAAAAAAATAATAGTACCACAATCACAGTGTTGTTACGAGGACTAAATATATTAATATTTGTAAAGGACTTGAGAAGGTGCCTGGCACTTAGTAAACACTTAATAGTTATTTACTTTTATTGTTATCCCTGAGTCCCACTTAAATACAGATGTTCCTGAGAATAATGTCAGCTCTTGTAATAATGAGCTGTTAGCACTCGTGTTTCTCTTGTATGTTCTTCAGGTCATTTGTTCCTTGAGACACTGCTGAAAATGGTTCTGTAGGTAAATAAGGTTGGGGGGTGCTACCTCCTATTTCTCATTCTGAGAGATTCCCAGAACATATTAACATTCGAAAGTTTAGATAGGTCGTATCTATAGCAAAGGATCATCTTTAATTTGATTCAATCTAGTAGTTCCCAAATTTATTTTATTATGAGACCCCTTTGTTCGTGAAATTCATATTCTGTAAAACATGTTGGGAAACACTGATTTATGGCAATTTCTATAGACTCTCTGAGCCAGGTGGCTGAGAACAAGCTTCTAGATGTCAGCATGGCTCTGACTGGAATGGAACCAAACTGCATATTTCTAGAAAGAAGAACCAGGAAAAGAGACCAGAGATAAATTTCTTGAAATTCACAATCTTGTCATAGAACCCTGGACAGGTAGTTTTGTGAATGCTTACCTGTGACACAGCACATGTGGCTCAGATAGTGGAAACCCAGGGCCTTATTCTTAAAATTGAAAGACCTCAGTCCATCATGTAGTTCCTTATATCAGGGCACAGCCATCAGACTTAGATTATTCCTTGTGTTCTTGATTAAAGTTGCCTTCCCTCTACTGAGTTATCATTTGTTCAAAATAGTTTTCTTCTGCACTCCTGCTTCTTCACCCCAATCAAGCTGCTTTTCACTGCTGCTATAGAGACATAATCATTTCAGAAGTGTTCTGGGACCGCATGTATAACAGGCACTTCTGTATACCTCCAGAAAAGGAGTTATTAATAACTGAAGCTTCACACATGAATCAGAGATGTCCAGCGGGGGTAAGTTTTAACTCATGATTACTGCCTCTAGTATGGGGCATCTCACAACTCTTCTTCCTTAAAGAGATACCCCTTACTAATATTCATTCTGACTTCTCCTTTTGAGGCTTGAATCTGAGGCCTGTGACCCCCACCCCCACCCCCACCCCTTTCTAAAACTAGACACCCTCTTTGGGATTTTGATACCTTCCCTTCTTAAAGCTACCTTTACTGTAGCTATTGAATTTATTCCTCCTTATATGATCCAGGAACCACACAATATTTATATTTTTTAATGGGCTTCCCTGTTCTTGGTGGACTCCTTTATCCATTCAGATCAGCCCTGGACATGGCTGTGAGAATGAGCTTTCTAAGGGACAATTTTGATTACATTCTATTTCTGCCCAAATATTGCTCAAAACGTCTGTGGTTTATGCATTGGGTCCAAACTTTATTCTTGCATTCAAGGCTCTCATCTGCCTTCTTAGACCTGTCTTCTCTCCCTTGCTGTTTCCTATCTCAGAATCAAGCTACATTGGGCTCTCTCTGTTCTAAGATGTTCCCCTGTAAGTCTTGCTTCCTGTACAGCATGCCATGATGTGTGCTTTTTTCTGGAATGGATTGTCCAATTACACAAGTCCTAACCACCCTTTGAAACACAATGAAAATGTTACTGTGTCACGGTCTTCTTCCCTGATCTTTGAGATATAATCTTTCACATTCCCTGTCCTTGGTAGCATCTGTCCCTACCTCTGTTATAGCACAGCCTGTGCCAAAGTTGTGTGTATGCATGCTTCTAAAGAGCAGAGGCTGTCTTTATATTGCCGTGTCCTCCGAGCAACCTGGAAGAGTGTGTTGTTTACAGCACTTCAAAAAGTATGTGTTGAATGAATGAAAACCATTACATAATACACGAGTCTAAAATCTATCATTATGAATCCAAGTTTATGTTATTGCCTTTGGTGTAATTCCTCTCTTTGGGGGGCAGAGGGGAGATAAAATCTTTACCTAGATTGATTTTTCGTAGATCATACTGTAAATGTATAACGGGGGGTTTTATTTAAAGAAATTCTGTGGTTAATGGTTTTGTAAAGCATTTTGGGAGGGACGGGGATCATAGAATATAACATTTCCATACTGGCTTGGTTCAATCATGGAACATTGCTGAAGAGATGTCTTTACTCTCCATTGAGTTCACACATCCAGGAGGCTCCCCGGTATAGAACCACTTAGCACTCACTTGTGAGCAGGGAGGGGTAGCAGCAGCTAGGCACAGCTCGAAAGCATGTCTAGGATGTGCTGAAATTATGCTGTGGGAAGTTATACTTTTTTTGCCCACTGTTACCCCAGCCCCCAAGACCCTTCTGTCTTCTCAGGATTTCTAATTCCACTCTAAAAGGGCCCATGTGGTCCAGGGAAGATTTAGTGTATGTGGACTCCAGAGAGGCAGGTACCAGGGCAAAGATTCTACAATGAGGAGATGGACACTAAGATAAATGGGGAAGGAATTGGGATTCTGGGGAAAATGTGGGCTGAAAGACAGGACCCACAGTTTCCAGTCACACCCCTAACTAGCTATATGACCTGCTCTTTTCACTTTTCTGGCTCTTTCTTTCCTCATGTCTAAAATCATGGCATGAGATTAAGAAGACTTCTAGGTTCCTTTTTGACTCTAGCTTCTGGGATTACAAATTTCATGGTGTAAATAATAAATGCTTGGAATGGGATTGGGGTGGGAGCTGAAGCATACAAAAAGAACCTGAATTGATTTCTAAGTGCGGTAGTTCCCAGGGAATATTTGTCATTCTTGTCATTTAGATAAATATAATCTCCTCAGAAGGCCTTCCTTGGTGACTCAAACTAAAGTAGTCACCCAGTCACTCTACCAAAACAGTTAATTTTAATTTTCTTCAGTATACTTTTTTTTTTTAATTCAAGTTAGTTAACATACAGTGTAGTCTTGGCTTCAGGAGTAGAACCCAGAGATTCATCTCTTTCATATGACACCCAGTGCTCATACCAAAAGGTGCTTTCCTCAATACCCATCACCCATTTAACCCATCCTCCCACATACCTACCCTCCAGAAATCCTCAGTTTAGTCTCTGAATTTAAGGGTCTCTTATTCTTTGCCTCCCTCTGTTCTTTCATCTTATTTTTCCTTCCCTTCCCCTATGTTCATCTATTGTGTTTCTCAAATTCCACATATGAATGAAATCATATATCTGTCTTTTTATGACTGACTTAGTTCACTTAGCATAATAGACTCTAGTTTCATCCATGTTGTTGCAAATGGCAAGATTTCATTCTTTTTCACCATCAAGTAGTATTTCATTATATATGTGGGAGATATATATATATATATATATATATATATGTGTGTGTGTGTATATATATATGTATAAATATATGTATATATGTATATATGGATAAAGAAGATGTGA
This sequence comes from Panthera uncia, assembly GCF_023721935.1. Taxonomy (NCBI): domain Eukaryota; kingdom Metazoa; phylum Chordata; class Mammalia; order Carnivora; family Felidae; genus Panthera; species Panthera uncia. The sequence continues at coordinate 145,199,006 of NC_064811.1, forward strand.
TGTGTGTATATATATATGTATATATATATATATATATCTACATATCTCGATATCTCTCTATATATCTATATATCTATATCTATATCTATATCTATATCTATATCTATATCTATATCTATGTATAGATAGATATCTTTATCCATTTTACTCTGATGGTTTCCTTATTTGCCAAATTGTTCATCGCCTGTCTCTTCACACCAGGACAGACACTTCCTGGGAGCAATATCTTATTCACCTCTATAATTCTTAACACTTAAGAAAAGTGCTTGGCTCAGAGTGTCCATCAAAAGATAACTGTCAAATAATGAAAGATCTGTATGCTTAGGAGAGTTAGTATTGACCAGCCATTTAACTCTTATCTGAAAATCTCCCATATAGACAGAGTGGTTTACTGAACAGACCATGAGAGCAGGCACTTTTTCCACCTTTACATGCCAGCAAAGGTCTGGGTGGTGGTGGTGGGGCAGGAGACAGTCTTCAGCGAGGCCCAACCTCACTGTGGTGCTAGGCCTTACAGTTTTCAACAAGGAGTCCCAGGTTAATGAAGGCTCATTCAGAAGCTGGTGTGACCCATGTTATGGTGCTTCACAATATCCTCATGTTTTCAAAAGTAGTCTCAAAGTTACTATCTTAAAAATCTAGCTCCTTCCAAAAGACTTGAGGTCAAGGCAGTATAACCTGTGGGACTGAGCATGGTTTTGGAAATCAGAAAGAGCTGAGGTACATGCCTCACACTGCCATTATCAGCTGTGTAAACCAAGTGACAATATTACCTGAGTCCATTTCCCCTTTGTAAAATAGGGTTTTACTTAAGGCTGTTGTAAAGAGTAAAGGAGATTTTATAGTAAAACACCAGTTAATAGTGACTGAAACGTAGCCAGTACTCAACAAATATCAATTAGTGCCCCCCCCTTTTTAAGTAATCTTTGCACACAGTAAAAAGTCAAATGGTACAAAAGAGTACCCAGTAAAAACAAAGCCCTCTTATCTGTGACCCTCAGTTCCCCCAGACCCCTCCCCAGAGAAATCATTGTTTCCAATGTCTTCTGTATTTTCTCTGAAAATACTCCAGGCATATAAAAATTAAATATATTTTTTAAAAAGTAAATTATATATTTTAAAATATAAATTTATAAATATATAAATATAAAATTATATATATATTTTAAAAGTAAATTATATTTTTTAATAAGTAAAATCAATGTAATTATTAATATCTTTCAAACTTAAGTCTGCCATTTTATTGTTTTCTTTCTGTTTCTTCTCTTTGTTTCTGAATCTTCTTTCCCATTTTTCTGTGGGTTTTACAATTCTGCCTTTATCTAGACATAGTGCCATTGAGTATCACATTTTAAAGGCTTTTAATTGTTGTTCTAGGAATTACAATTTGTGTCCTTCTGCCAGCATCATCATTTTATCATTGTAAGTGGAATGTAAATATCTTAACACCCTTTTGTTCCTACCACTGACCTAGTCTGGGAGAATCACCACCTCATTACATTACTTCAGGTAGAGAAAGAGGAAAGGACTGTCCTCACAGGAAACTCAGAAAGGACTGTCACTTCCTTACCGAAGGGTTGGGATGAAAGTCAGAGCTCTGCCAATGGACTGACTCTCCTGCTGTAGCCCATATTGGGGTGGAGGAGGTTCATGGTTTTTTCATGGTGTTGACTGGAATAGACATGGGTAAAAGTCTTCTGCCATGTTAGGCTGCCAATTTCCCAGTCTTTGGTTAGAGAGAGAAGATTTGGGGGGTGGGACTCTTTTTTTTGTCTGTATCCATTGGCATTCATAAAACGTGGGTCTACACAGATCAGGATGTATATATGAGGCAATAAGACAGACAAACAAAAACCAAGGGAACTCACCTTCAGGTTGTCCCTTAAGCCTTCAAGGTCACTAGCCAGTCTGTTTCATTTTCTTATTCTTTTCATAGTTCTCTGTTGGCTAATTTTTGTATTTCAGCCTAAATTTTTGTTGAGATTGGCTGGAGGAATAAAATGGGATGCACTCCATTTTGTCTGAAACATTTGTTTATTATTCACACTATAATCTTAATCTTTAAATTTTTTTTTCAACTTTTTTTTTTTTATTTATTTTTGGGACAGAGAGAGACAGAGCATGAACGGGGGAGGGGCAGAGAGAGAGGGAGACACAGAATCGGAAACAGGCTCCAGGCTCCGAGCCATCGGCCCAGAGCCTGACGCGGGGCTCGAACTCACGGACCGCGAGATCGTGACCTGGCTGAAGTCGGACGCTTAACCGACTGCGCCATCCAGGCGCCCCAATCTTAATCTTTAAATGTTCCATATTTGCAAGAAAATCATCATGGAATTAAAATTGATAAACAGCTGATATTAGGTCAAATGAAGGTAAGATATGGACTATTCAAACATAGCATTTTCAAAAGAAATTCCTAGATAAGAAAATTTTTTTAATAAAAGTAAAAATAAAACTGCTTTTTTTAATGTTTATGTTATTTTTTGAGAAAGAGAGCACAAGTGGGGGAGGGTCAGAGAAAGGGGGGAACAGAGGATCTGAAGCAAGCTCTTCACTGAGAGCAGCAAGCTCAATGTAGGGGTGTAACTCAGGAACCATGAGATCATGACCTGAGCTGAAGATGGACACTCAACTGACTGAGCCACCTAGGTGCCACTTAAAACTGCTTTTTAAATAGCAATAATGACTCTCCAAGAGTGTGATTTGTAATAATGATGGAGCTTATCCATATCAGAGTATCAGTAGTTGGAGGTAAGTTGGGAGTATGGGATAATAGGAAAATAAAAGAAACAAACAGCAAAAATGACAATAAAAAAAAATAATAACTCGAGATTTTGCTGCACTTCTCCAGGAAGTATCCTCTCTCTTTTGAGAATCATTTATGAGACTGAAAATGAAATAAAAACTAAAATGGTTAATGTCTTCATCAAAATGTTTGATGACAGTATAGCCAGATGGTTGGTGAATTGCTAATTCAACTAAACTATATGGATATTAAAAAATACAACAAGTTTATTGAACTAAAATATAACCTTACAGGATGTAGAAAGGTTATATAAAATGAACTGTTGAGGTACCTATGTGATTATTGTAAGAGTTTTCCATTAAGGACTTGTTAAAAAGAAATTAAAAGAAAGAAAATAATAATTGTGTTCATTGTTTTAAAAAAGATACATATGCCCTTAAAATTAACCAAAAGCTTCCTACCTGTTAGTATTTTTCCTGTTCATGTAAGGAACTGAGATATAAAAAACATTAGGATCAGCACAAATTAAATCAGCTAATAAATAGTAGCCTATGTAGTTTGGCTTCAAAATTCAACCTATCAATTACTTACTGCACTGCCTCTCTGTGGTTAAATGTATGTGCCTGTAGTTGTACTGATGGGGGTGAAAAAGCAGTTTTAAGATTGCCAAGCAAAATCGTGTTGTTTTAGCCAGAGACCAACATCGATATAGATTTTATTATAAATACATATTTTTTTAATGTGTATTTCTTTTGAGAGACAGGACACACTCACATGAGCAGGGAAGGGGCAGAGGGAGAAGAAGAAAGAGGAAGAGAGAATCCCAAGCAGGCTCCTCACTATCAGCACAGAGCCTAATGCAGGACTTGATCTCATGACCTTGAGATCATGACGTGAGCTGAAATCAAGAATCAGATGCTCAACCAACTGAACCACCCAGCAACCCTTATTATAAATGCATACTTTATTTATTAGAAGTATTATATCACATGTAAATATTATAAGGTTATAAGATATTTCCAATCAATCAAACATTCACCATAGGCCATAGATAATCTACAATACTACATAACTGATAAGAAAAGATATCCATTAAGATAATTGAATTATATGAAAACATCAAGTACAAAAACCAAAATGATCAAAAAAATGTAAGAGCATCTAGTAAATGGTAGACTCACCACCTCAGATAGAAGTAAATCAGTAATTGCAAGGTGGAGAAAAACCTAAAATTACTCTAGATGTTTTTATGTGAACTAGAATACACTGTGATGTTATAGATCTATCCATGGATCTGTACAAAGCTTTAAAAGGTCTTTAGGATCATTAGAATATATAGTTACAAAAGAGTTATAAGATATTGTTGGGGAGCTGCTTGTTTCTTTGTGTTTATGACTATTTACAACATAATATTGGAATTGGAGCTCAAAAGAGAACTTTTCCCCTTAAGACATATGAAAAATTCCAAATTTTGTTTGGATTTGTTATACTGTTTACTTTAATATACATTAGTGGATTACGTATATAAAAAGTGATGGGCTGCCTGGTGGCTCAGTTGGTTAAGCGTCGGATTCTTGATTTTGTCTCAGGTCATGATCTCATGGTTCCTTGGATAGAGCCCCACATCAGGCTCTGTGCTGACAGTGCAAAGCCAGCTTGTGATTCTCTCTCCCTCTCTCTGTCCCTCCCCTGCACATTCTCTCTGTCTCTCTGTCTCTGTCTAAAAATAAATAAGCATTACAGAATAACAAATAAAAATTGATACAGGCTTGAAATTTGAGCAAATCAGAATAGAATTTAGAATGATTAATGCTAGGAATATTGACAAGAAATTTTAAAGGAAATCATTTGTATTTGGCAATTTAACACTAAGCATTTCTGGGAAATAACTCTTGTTACTTTAGTAACAAGTGAACTTTAGTTCACTTTACCAAAAGTTTCATTTAGTATAGTCTTTGTTACCTATACCTTATTTTAACCACGTATAAATATAATTAAGAGGTTGTTGATACTGTAATTTACCTAAAACATGCAATATTCCCAGGCAAAACATAATGATTATGTTACTGAGAACTTTTCTCATCAATCTTCCCTTCATCTACTGAGTTACTTTTAATTGATATTATTATCTCATTTTAAAAAGGATCTGATAGTGTGTATAATAGTAAGTTTTTAAAACTACAGAATTAACAGCAACTCCTTTGAGATGATCAAGGCTTGAGAAAGGATAAGTGAGCTTGTGAGTTTCCCTCTCTTCGGTGGTTTGGGCAATCCTATTAGAATTACCAATTGGGTAGACTGGTCTGGTTGATATCCCGGATGGAAATTATTGGAAAAGATTCAGGATCCCTGCAACTAAGTGCCTAAATATAGCAAAAAGCAAAGCTAGAGAAGCTGAACTTATGACATTTTCCTCACAAAGAATCATATAAATGTCTGTATGTTATTTTGTACATGGGTAAATCGGCTGGGTTCAAAAACTTAAAGTCATGATATGTTTTGTGTGATTTTGATAAAAACAGATATAAGGGAAGCACAGCTTCCCATGTTAGGTTTTGGTTAATTTTTTATATGGCAAAAATCAGATAAATCCATAAAGTTAAAACACACATACGTTTGTATCCACTCTGAAAAGAAACATTACCAATTTTAAAACTGAGTAGCATGTCTTTGCTTCTTCTTGGTGAATATATATTTCTTCAAATAACTATAAAGAAAGAGCTAAGAAAAATATTTATACAGTTGATAAAATTTTGGAAACTACTTCTCTAAGATAATGACTAGATTTTTGTAGCTAAATTTCAAACAGTGACCTTGTTGAAGAAAATTGTCTTTTATTACCATTATCATAATTGCACAGCAGTAATATTTTGTAAATTTTCATTACTGTGATAAAAAAGCCTCTTTATAATTATGGATGACTTACTTTTTATTATTTGAATAATATTAAGCCTTAACACTATTTCAAATTCTTTATGTACTGATACAGAATATTCCAAAATATTGCTACAGCTTCTTCATAGTTTTATTAGCTATTAAAATGTTTGAGAGTTAATTACATATGAGCTGTAAAAAGTGAAAATTCTTACATTAAGGGGAGGGTATATTTCATATTATTAAGAAGCATCTCAAATCTTTTTTCTGGAAAGAGTTGGTTTCATGCACTTAAAGCCGTGTACTTTTTCTTTACTTGTATAAGTGCATCCTTCTACAAAAGTGGTGGTAGCACTTTATATATTAACCAGTTTTCACCAGAAATCTGTTGAAGTATGGGATAAAATATTGCCTACTAAGAAATTTATGTTAGAGAATATTCTAGATGGTTGTTCCAAAAATATTTAACTGAATGTAGCCCTTTTTCACAAACTATATACATGTTTATAATGACATACTTGTACTCTATACATACATGATGCTATGAACAGAATTTCTGACCAACATTTTTAGGGGATAAAACCATACTGTATCATGTGTATGTTACTATACCTTAACAGTTTATACTTTGGAAAAAGAAAATTTTTAAAAATGTTTATCTTTTTCTTCTTTGGTATTTTCTCTTCTTTTCAATTTACCATTTTTTTCTCTCTCTCGTATAATCACATCCGTTCCGTTATTGTACCATAACAGAAAAACCGTAGATACCATAGGCCGATTTAATTTAATTTTAAACTTTAAAAAGTCAATTGACATCCTACTGGCCAAAATTTATATGATTAAAACAATGATAAGATTATCTACTCTTGTACACATAGTAGAGGTGGGCTGAGAGTTACCACTTTACCAGATAAAGTCAAGATATTTGTACATTCATTCAGGAATTTAATGAAGGCCCTAATTGAAGAGTATATAAGAGCAGACTTTTCATTAGAAAGAATGTTTAGGAGTATTTTCTTTATTAAGATATAATTGATATATAACATTGTGTCTGTTTTAGGTGTATAACATAATCACTATATATATATATACATATATATATATATACATATAGTCATAAGTATGTGTATATATGGTTATTACAATATGTTTAACAGTCATTACTACATATAGTTACAATTTTTTTCTTGTGATGAGAAATTTTAAGATGTTTTCTTTGCAACTTTCAAATATATAATACAGTATTGTTCACTATAGTCACCAAGCTGTACATCCCTAGGATGTATTATCTTATAACTGGGAATTTGTATCATTTGCCACCTTCACCCATTTTGCCCATTCCCCCAACCCCTGTGTCTGACAACCACCAGTTTTTTCTCTGTATCTATGATATTGTTTGGGTTTTTTTAGATTCCATATATGTGAGATCATACAGTATTTGTCTTCTCTGACTTATTTCACTTACCATAATGTTTTCAGGCCCATCCATGTTGTTGCAAATGTCAGGATTTTCTTCTTTTTTATGGCTGCATAATATTTGACTTATGCATTTTTTTTCCTCCAGTGTGGGGATTATGTGCGCTTGACAATTTAACACTCAGATTTTCTGGGAAATGATTCTGGTTACTATAAACTTTAGTTCACTTTAGCAGAAGCTTGGTCTAGTAACTAGCATTTTCTTTATGCCTTTATACATCTATGGACACATAGGTCGTTTCAATGTCTTGGATTTCATAAACAATGCTATATGTTTAGACCTATTAAAACTAAATATAACCACCCTCTATACTACCCTGGCAGACATGTTCATTTCCAGAGTCAGATTGTAGGACCTTTTTCTCTTGCCAAAGGATGGGATAATTTTGAGGACAAAGGGAAACATGAATTCAAAGCAAATTTCCCTTTCCCTAAATAGAATACCTAGCCATTCCATCATGCTAGCTAGAATTTGGGGAGAGCTAGAAAAAGTGCTTCCTGGATATCAATGGGTTATCATCCCATTTAAATGCCTATAGGAGGAACTATGAATGGCAACCACTATTAACATAATGAGACTATATTTGAGGATTAACTTGTACCTTCTCTTAAGACAGGTAGTGAAGTCGATACCTTTTTGATAGTATTTATTTGTGGGTTTTGATTTGGTTTTTGGCCTTTTTTGGTCTCTTTAAATATCCCATGTTGGCAGATTGAGGTGGAATAGATTTAGTGTCAGGACTTTTAACAGCAAAGTATAGTTTCTGAAGGATGGGTGCTCTCAAAAAAGGACGTGCGTGGGCACACACACACATGTTCACACTCTGTAGTAAAGATAGTAAAAGAAGGATGACTGAGGCAAAATCATCTCAATTTGAATTACTGACTGACCATGATAAATATTGAAAATGAAATTCCATACTTGATGCTCAACTGAGTATCACACTGAAGCAGAGAAGATGAGAGTTGGTCTGACCTTTATAAATTTTTTTAATTTATATTTCACAGGTATTTTTTTCCTTCTTAGTAACTTATATCTGCAGGTCCTGCATGAGAGTTAAAATGAAGTCTTCCATTCTCCTCTACCTGTACTTTCTGTTCTCTGCTGCTGCCTCTTTCTAAGAGGAGCCTCACAGGCATGTGATCAGTTTCTATACACATATTACCTCCTTTACCAACAGATCCAGCTATGCCCTTCCTCTGACTGGAGAAGGGGGTAGAAAACATGTAGATGTCTGCCCTTGGGAGAATAGACCCAGGTAAAAAGCCCATGTATACTCTGGACTAGAATTGGGTGACTGGCCATCACATTAGGAAATTTCAAGATTTCATGCATCTGGAACATGATATATAAGGGGGGGGCAGCTATGGTTGGGAAAATGATCTTGACCCCAAAGATTTATCATCTCCTGAAGAAGGATGTTGCCAGAGACAGGTGAGAATATGGTACTCTTTTAGAGAAAACCCAGTTATTGGGTTTAAGGGAAATACTACTCATGCAGCCAGAAAATAAATAAAAACTAACACAGGTGCACATGTGCAAATGTCTGAGTATGTGTATGTATGTATATGTGTATCAAGTAGTGATAATCCCTTTAAAGGGAAAATTAGTAGTTTAAAAGGCATAGGTAATTCATAATTTTTCACATAAAACCTCCCTAAAAACAGATTTTAAGACAAGAATTCTCTGCAAATGATTTATTAATTAAATGCACTGAGGAGAAAATGGTAAAGAAGTAGAAGAAGAATGCTAGCCCAGCAAGACTATGATTTTAGGTGAAATCCTACACTTTACCTCGCTGTATAGGGAACTCTGGGGCATAAATCCCATCATAGGTTTTGTCATGCCTTGAAGCAAGGGAGCTGGGATGCCATGTCCCTTCACCAGTTAGTCATGGCCCAGGCACTTCCAGCTCTTCATGTAAAGCTGCTATAGTAGCCCCAGCGTTATCTCTTGTAAACTCCACAAAATCTGGAGGATAAGCCTGGGAAGGGATGCTAGGGATCTGGAAGGAGGAGTGTGGGATAAATCCTCTACAGAAGTGAAATCAGGATGCAGTTGATATATAAGGCCATGGTAAAGAGATCAGAGCTCAGGGGCAGATGAGATTTCATTGATGATGATGATCATCATCACTATTAGTATCATCATCAGACTTAGTGGGAACAAATTGAGGGGAATTTTGAAGATGAGGATGAAATATTAGATATGAAATTTTGAGAAGTAAAGCTTAAGATGCGGCTGTGATGGCTGTGGCGATAGATATCATTACAAGTAATTACTAGGAAGAAAAGAGAATGGCTATTTGTCATGTCATCCAGGTTTGTGACTAGAGGAGTACCGAGGAGGCTCACACTGAGACACAGGCAGCATTGTCTTCACTGTATGAGAGGTAGTGATGAGACTTTCAGTACCTTGTAGTAGAACTAATGGTTGAAATTTGCCAAAGCAGATAGAAAATGCCTTAAAGGATCAATATTTAGCATATTGTATTTATATTTTCAGAGAGAAAGTATAGGAAGGAAAGATTTGGGATGTTGGCCAAACTGTCCTATGTGCCTTCCTTCCTGAGTTCAATATTTCTTTATCTCTGTGTACCATCTTCCAATAATCTCATCTTTCATGTAGCCCTTCATCCATTGTTTTTATCCATTCCTGCATAAAATTATTACATTGGAAATAAACCTCTCTTCCTGAACTGATTTGTTGACATTTCACTAATTATTTGCAAAATAATTCTAAAACAACATTGTCTACAGTTACCTTGAAAGGTTATGCCAACTTATCAACAAAGAAAAAAGATAAAATTTCTTTATCTTATGAAGACACATTTCATTTTTAAGAACTGTTTACCATTATTACAAGGTAATTTATTTATTTTGAAAAGTCAAAGTACTTAACAGATATGTAGAAATAATAGGGTCTTTGACTCTAAAGAGTTTGCACTTTAAGGGATTCATGTTTTAAGCCTTTTTCGTTGTGAGACTTTAGTTGTATTTGGTGGAACATTTTTTTTTATGTTTTTACTTTTTCCATTCTTGAGATTTCTCATGTATATCTTTATGTTGTAGGGAGATATAATCACTGGTATGCTGTTTCTTATCATTGACAGAGAAAATAATCCTGCTTCACAAACTTACGGGTTATGATATGATTTGATCTTAAAGTATGAGAACATTATTTCCTATCACTACTTTACTTTTTAGCTATATGCATTCAAAAAGGAAAAGAAAGAAATTATAACACACACACACACACACACACACAGGTTTCAGTTTTAAGATGGGCCAGAAGATTATCAGTGCTTTGATGACATTTAAAAGTGTCTTAACAAGGTAAAAAACAATCGGATAATGTCCTCTGAGCTAATCAAGTTGGGGCTGATAAAGTAAACTAATGCACAGTGGCGAAAGTAAAATGACACTTATTTAAAAATAGAGACTTTCACATTTTAGTATTAAAACCAATGCTTGTTAATTATTACTGCTTAACTCGCATATCACTAATTTTTAAGGTAAACTAAACTAGAGCAAACTTTTATCCTCATTCTAATCATGAATCTTGGAATCTTCATGATGAATCTGTTGAAAGTCAAACAGTGGTAGGAATTTTCTCAGCGCGGTTCATGTAATTCTACCCCTCAATTGTTTAAAGTTTATTTATTTATTTTGAGAGAGAAAGAGACAGTACACACATGAGTGCATACAAAAGTGGGGAAGGGGCAGAGAGATAGGAAGAAAGAATCCCAAGCAGGCTCCACGCTATCAGCACAGAGCCCTATGTGGGGCTCAATCTCAGGAACTGTGAGATCATGACCTAAACCGAAATCAAGAGTTGGTTGCTTAACTGACTGAGCGACCCAGGTACCCCTATTCTCCAATTTTGTATGTAAAATAAGTTACTGCTGCTGTTGTTTTTTTAATATCTACACACACTTAGAAGATAGCTGTGTAGAAGCCGAAGGTGGCAACATATGCTAAGATCCAACTTGAGGCGTAATGAGATCTCAATTCTTACCTGGATAATGAAATATAAAACCATAGGCACTATGTCTCTGACCAAATAGGGATTAACTTAATATTGCATTAACTGACAATTTGTAGGCAAAATCTGTTTAGTTCTTTATTCAATAAATCTGTCAAAGCAAAATATAATATATAGCAGACTTTTGTATTATTATTGCAACTTAAATAGGAAAAGACTTTTAATGAGGGAAAGACTTTTTCCTTAATTTAGATATTATGGAAAAAATGAAGACTAACAAATTTGACAATTGGAAATAAAATACAACCAATAACATATAATAGGCAATGGTGTCTATTGATAGCATCACTATCCTATATGAATATCCCATACAAACCCATAAGAAAAATACCAATAACACATTAGAGTCAACCAGTAAACAAGCAGGAAAAATGTATAATCTCAATATTAAGATAGCATATGCAAATTAAATCATTAGTGAAGAGCCATATTTTATAATTTATAGATATTATATTTCTCTGTATTATATGAAATATTGATATATTGCCAGCCAAAGATAATTGTAAAACCATTAAAATACAGTTCAAAATATATATTAAAAATTCCAAAATGTTGATGTGCTTTGTTCCAAAAGCATTTTTCTCTGGGCACATGCTGTATGGCTAGATTCTCTCTAATAGACTATGAACAAAATATGTACATATTCCACATCACTTGCCTAAAAATAAATTATTTATTATTGTTTCTTTTCTTTTCCCCTCTGTGGGAGTGAGGAGCTATGCTGGTCATGCAACTATGGTGTGTGGATGATCTTGTGGATATAAAGAAATCAGACGTGGGAGGCATCTAGGTGGCTCAGTCGGTTAAGTGTCTGACTCTTGGCTTCGGCTCAGGATGTGATTCGATTCACATTTCGTGAGTTCTAGCCCCACATCAGGCTCTGAGCTGTTTTACCTATTCTGGGATTCTCTCTCTCCCTTGTTCTTTGTCCCTCTCTTGCTCGCTCACTCTCTCTCTCTCTCTCTCAAAATAAACTTTTAACAAATAAAAAAAAAAGAAATTTGGGTGTTATTTTCTTTGTTGGGCCTTCTGTTTCAGATGTCCTTAAGGTTACCATAGTAAACCAGAAAAGATAAAGATAGGTGAAGAGAAGATAAAGACAGGTAAACATAGAAATTATGAACCAAAATAGAGTCAGAAAGGTTAAGAAAATGAGTAAGCAAAATGTGAAATTAGGCTCCCAAGGAAAAATAAGTGTTTAAAAGAAAAAATAGTTTCAAGTAAACTACATGACTAGACCACCTAAACCTCAAACCCACATTACCAATGTTTACAAAACTTGCGAGTTCAAAAGGACAAATATCAGGGTGCCTGGGTGGCTCAGTTGTTTAACCATCTGACTTACGGTCAGATTAAGCATTACAATTCACAGTTTGTGAGATCGAGCCCTGTGTGAGGCTCTGGGCTGACAGCATGGAGCCTGCTTGGGATTCTTTCTCTCTCCCTCTCTCTCTGGTCCTCTCCCCACTCAATCTCCCTCTCCCCACCCCAAATAAATAAAGAAACATTTTTTCTGAAAAGATAAATGTTAAAGTCACCCATTTCAGATATGACTATGAGGGAAATGCCACAGTGAAAAATCAACAGGTGGGGAAAGATTGGGACATAGACAAAAAGAACAAGAAAGTTGTATCCAAAGAGAAGAACCAGAAGTGTTGAAAAGATATAACCAAGGAACTTACTTCATTGTTTGGTCAGGGATTTCATTGGCTCCTACTATTGTTTCCTGTTCTTCCTTTTTTTTTTTTAATTTTTTTTTAACATTTATTTATTTTTGAGACAGAGAGAGAGCATGAACAGGGGAGGGTCAGAGAAAAAGGGAGACACAGAATCTGAAACAGGCTCCAGGCTCTGAGCTGTCAGCACAGAGCCCGACGCGGGGCTCGAACTCACATACTGTGAGGTCATGACCTGAGCCGAAGTCGGACGCTTAACCGACTGAGCCATCCAGGTGCCCCCTGTTCTTCCTTTTAATAAATGGAAATTATTGTTGCAGTTGTCTTTTTCTTACCCATCGTTTTACCTACTGTGTGTGTATGATGAGCAGATGTCTTGTCTTTTCATTAAATGATAACTCATGGGGACTCAGTCTGTAGTTTATGGAGAGACTGGATTTATTTGTCAGTCAGAGACACTGAAGTCTAAGCTGTATGAACCTAATGGATGAAACAATGGGTTCTTGCCATTAGAGAGTGTGTGAGTGTGTTCTATGTAAGAGAAGAAGAGTGTGCACAGATAATTTGATAAAAGAGTTGCCAACTATGGCAGAGAACTAATTAGTGACCCTCAAAATTAGTTTATTCCTTCATCCATGATGATAGCTATAGTTTGTTCCATGACAGGAAAGCTACAGAGATTACCCAGTCTCCTACACAACTAAATGTAGCCCTGTTAATAAAGATCTTACAAATAGAATGTCAACAGAAAGGTGGGGTTACTTGTTTAAAATTTTTTGTAACACTTATTTATTTCTGAGAGACAAAGAGAGACAAAGCATGAGGCCTGGAGGGGTAGAGAAAGAGGGAGACACAGAATCCAAAATAGGCTTCAGGGTCTGAGCAATCAGCACAGAGTCTGATATAGGGCTTGAACTCAGGAACCACAAGATCATGACCTGAGCCAAAGTCAGACACTTAGCTGACTGAGCCACCCAGGCACCCCTAGGGGTACTTGTTTAGATGGGAATTTTATGTCATTCACTTGCTTTCCTCCACCCCCAATTCTTTATTTATGGAATGGAGCCAACTCCAATCATGCAGATAAATACAAAAACATATGGGATGGCTGAACAATAAGATAAGAAGAATTTGGGTTGGCAGATGGCTATGTGGAGTAGAACTCTTTAACTTCCCTGTAATACCTACACACCTTCTGAACTATTGCATGAGAGTGTTCTATTTTGCGTTAGTTGCTGTAAGGCAGATTTCTTCATTAAATCAACTTTACACATACACTAAATTATTGTGATGTCATTAAATAATGGAGAATGCTTGAGTAAGATAAGCTGTATGTCCAAGTTGTAACAGTAGATATTAAAATGATAGCTATCAAAATTAATAACATGCTAAATGTAGGCTATGAATATAATTATAAAATTACATACCACTGAATATATCATACAAATGAATATATAAAAGGCTATATGGTTATAAGATAAATGCTATAAAATATATATACAAGTTATAATATAATATAGAACTACGTTATAGGGTTGACATAAGTGGGGTTTTTTTCAGCTTATTTTACTTTTCAAATGGAAGAAATAATATCTGTTTGCTGTTTGAGTCCTTTATTGTATTGAACGCATCTGCCTTTTGTATTCACACCCTGTTTTACCATCTAGTCACCTTGGTCATCCTAGGCTATTGTAACCCTTTAAGGTTACATAGAAAAACTTGATAATTTATGGGGTGTGTGTGTGTGTGTGTGTGTGTGTGTGTGTGTATGTGTGATACCTTCTTATTAAAAATCAGGTATCATTGTTTCTTTTGGTCTTTACTTCTCCCAACTAAGTCAAAGTTGGTTTTATTTTTTAAAATTGTTTTAAATGTGTATTTATTTTTTGAGAGTCAGAGAGATAGAGCACAAGCAGGGGAGGGGGAGAGAGAGAGGGGGAGACATAGAAGCTGAAGCAGGCTCTAGGCTTGGAGCTGTCAGCACAGAGCCCAGCATAGGGCTCGAACTCATGAACCATGAGACCATGACCTGAGCCAAAGTCGGATGCTCAACTGACTGAGCCACCCAGGTGCCCCAAAGTTGCTTTTATTTTTGTTTAAATACTAGCCAAGTGATCAAAACCTGAAGTTTCTTTCAGATAAAAGCATTATAAAATTTACAAAGGGTTTGAACTAGTCCTGTACATCTAGAATTATGAGGAGGAAAAGCATAGAACTTTCAAAAGCTTAAATCCTTTTAAAGGTAATGGATCTAAGGTGTTACTTTAAGTTGTTATGTTATATCATGTACCCATAGAAGACTTCAAACAATTATGGTTAATAAAATATATTCTTCATTACTTTATTACACAAAAGACATTTAATTATGTTACATAATGATCAGATCCCAGTTTGAGAGGAACATAGTCTACATAAAGCTTATAAAATTTGAGACAATTTTCCTAGAATGATAATTATGGAGGAAAAATACATCAGTTGATAGGCTAAGGTCTATATTTCCACAACCTATATTTCTAAAACTTGTGCTGGGAGGAAATATGTTTTCAAATTTACTTGTTCTAGGCTTAATTTTTTGGAAGCAATAGAAAATTCATATTATATTTTATTTTTAATATTTCCTATGATAAACTACATTTTATATAATAATTAGCTAACTTACTTCCTTGGTTTCTAAGTTGTCTTCATGTCCTAGATGAGACCTGTGTCTTCATGGACATTAGAGAGAGAATATTTCTTTCACTCTGTATTTTGTAATTGATGAAGAACAATTTTTCTCAGTTCGCTTCTTGAGCTGCCACCCAAAAGTCTCCACAAAAGATGATTTTTAAAAACCCTAAATTTAGCATCTCCATTGGAATTACACCCATCTGTAATTATATCAAAACCTCAGCATGTGGACTCTACAGTCATATACAAACCAATCCTGTATCTGCCTGTCGCTTAACTCCCAAGTAGAGAAATTAGTAACCACCATTCCTAGGTAGTCTATCCATGGGATAGTCAAAATATTACTCCATTCTCACTGCTCACCTCCAAATTCAATTCTCAGTGTCTCTGTATAATAGAATTAATGTCTGAAGTTGGATTGAGGGAAATATCTAAAATCCATTATAATGACCATGAATCATGGTCACTAAGCTGAGAGACGAAGATGGTCTTATAACAGTCTAGTAAGTGAAACACAAGAATTGTCAAGCTTAAAAAATTTAATTCCACATAGACATGAAATTCAACAGACAGAAATAGATTGGAAGCCTACTAAGCTTGTGCGGGGATTATCTTTTGAAAGAAAACTCTTAGTTTGGTCTCTCAATGTTTTTAAACAATTTCTGGGACCCTATAAGTGCGCAAGAAGGAAATGGCCTTTGAAATGTTTGGAATCCCCAATAATGGCTTATTTTCCAATGCTAACTTATTATGTGGTTATGAAGAATTTTGAAAAAGGAAGAGACGCCAAAAGTCCAGCGAGAAAGACAGACCAGAGATTTTTTCACCCTGAGAGAAGAACCAGGGCCCTGCACATCGACAAACAAACACAGGATCAAGGAACAGCATCATCAGGAAAGATACCCTTCGCTGTTCTATCTCTGCATATTTCATTAGCTCTTGACCTGTGAAGGCTGTTTGCTTTCCATTCTTTCATCTCTGAATGGAAAATATTTTGTTTCACTAACTTCTTATCCTTACTTGTACATTGCGTATTGACATTTTGTAGCAGACAGCTTCTCTAGAATGTGATGGACAGGACTAACTACCTTGGACATACTCAGTTTTAGGTGGAGTTACTTGATAAAATTGTTGGTTGATTTGCTTCAGTAAGGCATTCTGTATGTGGAAGAAAATGTATGCATGTAAGCCAAGGTACAGTCTGCATTTGAGAATTCAAGCAGCCCTTTGTAATAGGATTCCCAATTTTATAACCATATATGGTCTCCCTTAAATACAAATTACATCATCCAGATCACTTTGCTGTTAAGTGTGGAATTGTGAGTAAGTTCTAGCCAGTAAGTCATAAACAGAAGTCTGTGGAAATTCTTTTTAAAGGGGGAAGAAATGCCCTTTGTCCTTATAACTCCTGCTACCTGAATTGCAGATGTAATTGCTAGAGATTGAGTGTTCTTGAACCATAATGTGACAAGTCTAGAAACGGAAAGGAGTAAGATCAAAGGGGTCTGCGGTATTTATCTCCAACTCCTTTTATGACAAATGTGGCTTTTACACCATCATTATTTCAGGTTTTTCGGTAACGGGTAACCTAACTGAATCCTGTCTAACCCAGTATGTCTGTCCTCATTATATATATATATGGAAAAGAAGTTGTTGTAAAATTTTCCAAGCAATATATAGCCACTATATGCCTGATGTAGGATATATATAAAACTAATCTAACTTCAGAAGTTTGTTTCTTAATCCCCACACCTTAAAAACTGAACAACTAAACTAGTATTCACTAAAAATTTCGTTGATACTATATTTTATTTAGTTGATTAGAATTCTTATAGTGTAAATAAAATTAATTTTTGTGGGCATAAACTTCTCATGCATCTGACTGAGATATCTGTATAGATATATTAATTTGAAAGGAAGTACAACAGTTATTTAAGCTGCTGCTTCTGAAAAAATGAAGCAGAATGAGGATGAGGGTAGTAGAGAAAATGATATCAATTTACAATTTTATTCATAATATTTTTATTACTAAATTTAAAACTGAAATGCTAATATGATAAAATACTATCAATAATGAATTATAGATGAGTAATCTAATCACTAACCAGTAATTTAATTACCTATATTCTAAAATGTTGCTAATTTTTATTTTTTTAAGTTTATTTATTTATTTTGAGAGAGAGAGAGCACAAATGGGGGAAGGGCAGAGAGAGAGGAAAAGAGAGAATCCCAAGCAGACTCCACTCTATCAGCACAGAGCCCAACGCAGGGCTCTAACTCATGAACTGTAAGATCATGACTTGAGTCAAAATCACAAGTCAGGTGCTTAAGTGTCTGACTAAGCCAGGTGCCCCTAAAATGTTGCTAATGTTTAAAACAAAACAAAATACCAGTTAGTAAAAATAGCACAAGTTGAAAGCAAAACATCAAACTATGTATGTGTCTTTGTGTAAATCTTTTGGGATGTTTAAATAAGTTAAATGTTTTCCTATTTTTAGAGTGGCTTTTCTTAAAAAAAAAAACAGCAGTGCTGCTTGGCACAGACTAAGCTGCTAAATTAAACAAATAATTATATTGAAAAGAAAGAGAAAAAGAAGAAATTATAAATTAGTAATTAACCTAAAAGAAATATTAAAGTTTACAAAAGCGCAACGCTAAGCTATTGTGCCTGGAGATGTACCTTTGGTAAAACTGTAAAGAAACACAAAGAAATGATCACTGTAAAAGTGGGGGTGGTGGTTAGCTTTTGAGAAGGAGGGGTTTATGATTTGGACACCAACATGGAAGAATTGCTTTCAGTGTTCTCTTTCTTAATTGGGATTGGCTGGAGCAGAGAGAGGTCATTAAAAGAGTGTTTTTGCCTTGTAATTAATTAAACTATAATTTATTTGTGTAGTTTTATGAATATATGTTTTATTTCAAAGGAAATGGATTTAACAAATTAATAATATTAATATAAGTGACTAAGCTCAGTAGAGAACTAATTTCCTCTTCCAACCCCAGAAACCTTACCCTATTTAGAAACACTTTAAGAGCAACATGACAATGTAATAGTGCTTTCTACAGTTTCTCATGTTTTATACTTGTTGGTTCTTGCTGATGCTTTGGTGCAGTCTAGTTTTATTTTTATGGCTTTTTTTTCCCACACTAAAGCAAATGTTTTCCAATACAGCACTACCTGCTCTACCTGTCAAAACCCACTAACGTAATTAGGGTGAGCTAGAAAATGGCTACCACATAGCACAGAGGCTTGAAGTACCGTGGCAGAGGTGTGTGAAGAAAATTAATACTTTCCCAAGGTATTTTGCGCTTCACATTTGTGTTAATAACTGCTGAAGATAAAATAACTTAAATTAATTGACTCAACCATACAACCTATTTTCTTCCCATTTCTAGATTACTCTAATGAGTTATTAAATTAAGGGTAAATATGATTGACAGTAACTCAAAACCTTACTTAGACATAAGAGTTAATTTAAGTAACCCAAATACTTTCAAATATAAAAGCCATAAAGCTAGCTAGAATTAATTCTGTTAATTCAAATTTGTACACTTATTTAGTGCTTTTAAAGAGATAACGAATTGAAGAACACCAAAGTTATTTTTAATCCACTGTATTAATTTTTAAAACTATCTTTTAATTTGTAAAAATACTCAGAGAAATATTTTTCTGTGTACTTTACATGAGCGCATATAAATTACTTCTGACCTACTTTTAGATCAAAACTTCTCCCTTTTAAAAGAGTACGAATTTTTGAGCTATAAATTTAGACACAGGGAAATAAAATAATTCCTTCTCTTGATATCTGTTAAATGTGTTTACAAAGAATCAAACTATTGTATGTTAGAAAGTGTTATCTCAAAAACTCCAAAAATTTAAATGTGTGAGTCATTTCTAAGTGTGAATTGAGTAGTATGGTTGCATGTCTTTGCAGGCACACTGCCCCACTCATGAAGCATAAGACTACACTGGAGTTAGAGTGGGATTTCAAGAGCACCAGGCAGGAACTAAAACAGATTAATGCATTCAAACTAATGGTGGAGAAGACCCCAGTGACCACCAGGGCAGTTGATGTACATGAAAGCGTTTAAAATTTCATTCCCTGTTAGTTTAATCTAGCTACATTAAAAAAGATGTGCCACGGAAGCAGCTTAAAATAAAAAGGTTCATTTGTCTCCTTCTGGACCAGAAAGTTACAGCTGCCCAATTTTACCTCTTATCTAAGGGATAGTGAGTGAAAAAAAAATCTCTGGCAAATCAGGCTCAAAGAATCTTAGAAATATATCTAAAACTGAATTGTTCCAGACTGGCTCATATGATGATACAGACTCATGCTTTGCCTTTCCCTAAAGCCCTTTAGGAATTTAGCTCTAAAGTAATGTAACCACACTAGGATGTTAATAGCTGATTAGATCTAATGAGTAATTCTTTCATAACATGCCCACATTATAGTTAGAAATGCTTCTTCCTCAGGGAATTAATATCCGATGATAGAATGATGAGTAAATTTGCCTGTATTTCCTGAGCCTCAAATCATGTCTTGTGTGAATCCGGAGCTGGAGCTGTGAAGATTAGAAATGAATGTTTGAGCCTTTTTGGTCCGTTGCCAGGGTCTTGTTCTGGAGTGGCATCTCACATTTGCCTTCTAAGATGCATAGCGTTGCCTCAGCCTGAAAAACTTTATCTCATGAAACTGCTTTGCTTTCATAACTGCGGACTTCCCTCAGCCCCCCTTTAGCCTTGATCTTGCCGACGCTATCCCTCTCCTTTAAAACCCATCGGCTTTTTTCAAACACTTCATATTTACCTGTAAGTTCTGGTTTCATATTTGTCTCCGCATGGCTTTGCTTTTCAGGTCCGTAGCTCAGTGACATTCATCTGGAACCCATTCCTCCTTTTTCCTTATCAGTTTTGTTTTCTGGATGAATGACAGGAACAACTATATCTGAAACTATGTCATTCAGCTTTCAGGAACATGTCATGAAATATGAAACTATAAAAAAGAATCACATATGAAACTTCATCAATGATTAAAAATTAGAATACATGTGTGTGTTCAGAGGGTAAAAGGGATGGTTTTACTACCCCAAACTATACACCCATTTGAGTGGATCATGAGCCATTATTAAAGTCCTTCTATTATTCCCCTATTTTAACTCCTCCCTCCAAGTACTTCTGAAACTAAATAATTTAATGTACATCTTATTCAACCTCTAAAATATTTCTTTTTCTTTTTTTCTTCTCTTATCTCTGACACAAATAGTATTGAAATCCTATCTAACATTTTTTAAATTTATTTTTATTTATTTTGAGAGAGAGAGAGAGAGAGAGAGAGAGAGAGAGAGAGAGAGAGAGAATGAGAGCACACATGAGCCAGGAGGGGCAGAGAGAGAGAGAGGGGAGAGAGAGAATCCCAAGCAGGCTCCCCACTATCAGCTCAGAGCCCAATGCGGAGCTCAAACTCACAAACCATAAGATCATGACCTGAGCCAAAATCTAGACTCGGACGCTTAAGCGACTGAGCCACCCAGGCACCCCAATCCTATCTAACATTTTTACAGATGCCTCAGAGATACAAAAAAGGAAAGAAAAGAAAGAAAGAAACAAGAATGATAAAGCTAAAATTATACAAGTAATTCAAATGATACAAGAATATTAGGCCAAATTTTAAGTATACATTTGAAGTTGCTAGTGTGGTTTGTGATACTTTTGGGAAATTATTTTTAAAAGTTATCTTCCTAAAGTAGAACTGATTATACAATTGTAAGGAAATAACAGAAAGTTACAAGAAGTACTAATGTATCTTCTGCACATTTCCTACAGTAAGGTGCCACAAAATTTTTTTTTTTTTTGCTGCTTGTACATGCTTTTTCAAATTCCTAAGGAATTCCATAAAGCTATGTAAATTCTTAATTTAAAGAAACTTGCTACTATAACCAATGCTAAAAGTTCCCAAAGATATTCCAGAGGAAAAAATACGTCAATAATATTTATTTAAATATTTCCAAATATATTAAACATGTTCATGAAGAGAATCTAGGACAAAATCACAAGATAACAAGGACCTCATCTGAGGAAAATTGTGTGTGTGTGTGTGTGTGTGTGTGTGTGTTGAGCTGAAACAAGTTCATATTACCTTGTCCCTAATCGCGCCATTCCTCATCCCGGTTGAGCAGACCTGGTAAAAGAAGTTATGGAAATAAGGATAAGGGAAACTTAAAGGATCCTTTTCATTTGACCAAGTTCCTACTAGCAATAAGGTTATGCTGACATGGCCACATACATACAGTTTCAGGTAGGGCAATAATAGAGGACTGAGGCTTCCATAAACTCAAAGCCCTAGCAAGTGTTTTAGTGCCAGTAACTTGATACTCCATTAAAAATAATAATTTAGCATCATGTGAAGTGTTATAATGCAGACTCATGCTAGCATCTAAATAAATAATCTCAGTTTCAATTGATGATATAATTTAACGTATCAAGAGCATAATTTGTTCTTTATAAGAATGAGATATTATAGAAGAATCAACATAGGTCAGTTAATATATTCTGCTCTGCTGCTTAAACAAAGGAAACACCAATGCTGAAACAGAATACAGAAGGGAATGATAAGACCAAAAGGGACATATATTTAAAAAAAGAAACTGAAGATAGTGAAATCTGAGACTTCCTGTTTTATAGAAAATTATAAAATATACGAAGAAATATATATGACCAAATACACTTTATATCTGCATATAATAGTACAGGGCATTAAATGTTCATTTTGAAATTGAAAAATAAAGATCTTGTGCCATGATAGTATCAGATTTCTAGATTTTTCTTTCTTTTTTTATTGGACATTTTCTTATTAATTTGAAGGACTGTAAAGTGCTAAAATTTCTAATATTTATGTAGTCTATTCTGTCTTTCTTTTCCTTTAGAACTTCTGTTTTTGCTGTCCTCAATGCCCATCACCCACTTTCCCCTGTCCCCCACCCTCCATCAACCCCCAGTTTGTTCTCTGTATTTAAGACTCTTTCATGGGCATTGAGGAGGGCACTTATTGGGATGAGCACTGAGTGTTGTATGGAAGCCATTTTGACAATAAATTATATTAAAAAAAAACAACTTATTTTTTTTCCTGTATTGCTTAAAACAGTCCCCTCAGTTCCGAAGATCCTTCTCATATTCTTATTTTTGTTTTTAAAACATTACTTGGAAATCATTTGGTATGCGTGATAAAATAAGCTTTAATTTTATCAAGTGGAAAGCCTATGCAAACTATTAATTTCAAAAACAATTTTAACCAGCAAATTGAATTATTCTTTTAACATATATTATGTTCCCCATATTCTTTATTCTCCCATATAAACTTACAAATAATTTTGTTTAATATCCCCCCAAATGGGGTTTTGAATGACTTTGAATTAAATATTTACAATAAATTTAGCAAGGTGTGAAAACATAAAATTGAGTTTTTCCATTTTAGAACATATAAACACCCCCATTCTTTAATGTAGGAAATTCTCAAAAACCCTACTCTTGATAAATAATAAACAACTTTTCATTGTCCAAAAATTAACAAGGCATGCCAACTTGCTTGGAACACACATCAGATGGTAGTTTCAAAATATTTAATGTTTGAATAGCAGTTAATTTTACCAAATTTTATCTGTTATTAACTGAAATGTCAGACTCCCATAATGATGCTTAAAATTACAGGCACAAGTTGAAATCAAATGCAACTATCAATAGAAGTCTACAGTTCTTTTCATTATATATTTCTAAACTTATTTGATCTTTTTTTTTTTTTTTTTTTGACAATGAGTTTGAATGAATTGAATTATGGTCAATACTATCGAATAATGTATTGACCTTACCTTTTTTTGTCAGTTATCACTGTATGCTCTCTTCTTTACTCAGTTCTATATCCAAATCTGAATTAAAAGTATAAAGAGTCAAATGTACTTACATAATGTTAAATGGTAGAAAGATAACAAATGGGAAAAAATAAGAATTAGAAAAGTACAATTAATATAGAACCCAGAACTCTAGTGTTTGACATTTGAACATTTTTCTCAAGACTTCATCATGAACAATTTATAGCCTTAACTACAAATGAAATGTCATAGATAATTGGTCATGTACCTCTGACATTTCATCTCAGGTTTGGTGAATCAATTTTGTAATTTAAAACAGCTGAAGCCAATACACAAGGACTGAAATCTCAGGACTAGCTATTTTTAATTACTTTATGAAAGTGTATCTTTTGCTCATTTCTTTAAATATAATAAAGCAAACCATGAATAGAGAAACAATGCAAGTTAATGCAAGAATACTTGCTCTACAAAGATGCAAAAGGAAAAAATATTAATAATATTAATAACTAATTTCCTTTTTAAGCTAATTAAACTTAATACATGATATTGTGCTTCTGAGGCTTAGGGAGAAAACTTTGTCCATTCCTGAGGAACTTTCATTACATGAAATATATATAACATTAATTGCTGCTTATGATTATGGTCTACGTCATAGTGGGGTAGTGCTTCCTTATCTAAAATTTTCATTTTTATTTTATTTTTTAATGTTTTTTTATTTTTGAGAGAGAGAGAGAGAGAGAGAGAGAGAGACAGAGTGTGAGTAGGGGAGGGGCAGAGAGACCAAAAGAGGCACAGAGCCTGAAACAGGCTCCAGGCTATGAGCTGTCAGCACAGGGCCTGACATGGGGCTCGAACTCATGAATTGTGAGATCATAACCTGAACCGAAGTCAGACACTCAACCTTCTGAGCCACCCCAGGAGCCCCTAAAATTTTTATTTTTTTAATTTTTATATTTTCTTATTTTTTAAGAGACTGAGAGACAGAGTACAAGTTGGGAAGGGGCAGAGAGAGAGACACACACACACAGAATCCAAAGCCGGCTCCAGGCTCCAAGCTGTCAGCACAGAGCCTGATGTGGGGTTTGAACCCACAAACCTTGAGATCATAACCTGAGATGAAGTCGGATGTTTAACTGACTGAGCCACCCATATCTAAAACTTTTAAATACGTAACTCTGTTTTATGACTGCATGTAAATAAGCTAAGTAAATTTAGCTTATGAAGAAAGCAAAGATATTAATAACATACCAAAAAAAGTCGCATAGTCAAAGCACAAGGGGACACTTAAGCTTCTGTAAAAATTGTAATCAAGGAGTACATCACCATCGGAGCTCTCTCTCTTTTTTCCAATTCGACTTCTTTCTGAGTACTTGCCTCATTCTTCTTTCATGAAGTCAGCCAGATTTATTTTTTTCCAAGCCACAAATCAGAATATGGCTGTCAAGAGTGCCCATGTTTATATTTTGCTCCTGAAAAACAGCAAACACGCTGCACTAGAATTTTACCATAATCCAAAGGAGGAAAGGTTCTGATTGGCTCAATTTGAAGAGTGTCCACACATGAACCAGCTAACTGTGGCCCAAGAGTCGTGTCCTGGTGCTGGGGAGTGGATGGGTGGGAGTATTTCATGAAATAATAGTGGAGATGATTCTCTGAAAATGGGATGGAAGGAACTGAGTATGCTGTGTACACTGTTTCTTTTTCATTTCTTCTTTGTCTAGGAATAAACTTTCCTATTATTCAAGATTGTCTGATATGCAAAGAATTAAGGAGGGAAAATTATAAAGGTGGATATATTTAAAGAAAGAAAACTGAAACCTCTCAAATATGCCTAAATAATTTTCTAATCAATTGAGCTTCTCTCAGCCTAAGAAACAGCTTTTAAACGTACAGAGATTGACTGGAAGTCAATAGCTTTGAGATCTGCTAAGTGATATGGGGGAAACAAAAACCCAAAAGGGCTTAAAGTAGAAATTGTTGACCTTAAATAGAAAATAAACTTGCAGTTTCTAACCCCATCAAATTTATTTAGCTACATATTAATATATTACCATATTGTTTATGACCACAAAGCACACATTCTGGATCTTGGTCCATAACCGGTCACTGTCTTATTAGCTCTTTGATACTTTCTGGTAGATTTAAAGATATATTTCACCTAACTTTACAGGTTTTCTCAGAGAGCATGTGGAGAGAAAGTGAGGGACCATGATTATCTAGTCCACCGTCATTGAAATCCTACTTGCCAGTTGTACATAAAGTGACCCATGTAACTCTACTCAAACCTTTAAAAAACACAGTAAGACACTGTGTATCTCTATCCGTGTGGCTGGAAAGGAGGACAAGTGGTTTTGTCACAGATATTTGTCTTTCGGTGTTCATATAGCTTGGGTGTGCTCTTTTCTAAATCTCCGGAGTGGGCACACTTGCAATACTTTTTGTAGTCTATCTTCCAATCTTTCAATCTCTCTTTCCACCATTGTTTTCCCTTCTCTTTTTTACTTCCTTGCTTACTTTTGAAGAAATCATGAAGTCATTCTTCTGTTTCACCTAAATAGAGATTCCAGTCATTCTGACTTGACCAGAAAATAATATTTTCTTCCTCCTTTTTGTCCTACAAAATGAAATGACCGTAGCATTTGACAGAAAACAAAAACAAAAACTCTTCCAAATGGTCCAAACCACAGTGTAAGTTTGTCTCAGTCCAAACTCTGCCAGATTTCCAAGCACATGGGACTTAGAAAACAATGGACCAAAGCTCTGGAGCCAGCCAGCCAGGCTTTAAATCCCAGCTCTACCATTTATCAGCTGTGTAATGTTTGGAAGGTTACTTGAGCTCCCTGGACCTCAGTTACCTCAACTATAAATTGAATGATGATTATACCCACCTCCAGTGTTACTGTGAAGATAATTGAGTTGATGATCTATCCAGAGCTTTTTGCACAGTGCCTGGAATATTTTAGCACTCAATAATTGCCAGCCATTTCTGTAAGAGGCACTGTAGCCCATAGGCTCTGGAGCTAGTTGTCAGAGTTCAGAGCCCACCTCTGTCTTTGTAATAGCTGCGTTGTCTTTTATTTTTTTGTGGGGGCTGAAATGTTCTCCAATGGCTTCTAAGAAAACATATTTGGATAATTTCCAGACAGTTAGCTGTGGGTAGCATACATTTTAAATAGCCTTGATTTTTTTTTATTACACTGTTAACTTTCTTAATTATTTTTCTTCCCTGAAAGATTTAGGTTCTTTCCTTTAGGGTCAAGGTCTTCAAAATTTGCAATCATATACTTTGGTAGGTTTATTTTTCTTTCATTTACTAGGTGCTTAGTGGGCCCTTGTGAATGGCAACTCTTAAGAAGTTTATTGATTTTTGGTGGTAAAAAAGGTGGGAAATTCTCTGACTTTTGTTCTCTCTAGAACCCATGTTGTTCATATATGTAGCATCATATATTAGTATTTTGGTCTCTTACCTTTCATATTTTCTTGTTTCTCTGATTTTTACTTAAGTTTTGGAGAGCTTCAATCAATTATGTTTTCCATACTCCCTGAATATCTTTTAAATTTATTTTGAAAATTTGTTTATAGTTTTCTGGATTATAGTTTTCGATATCATCTTTGGTTTATTGTATGATTAGTCTTTTGTTATTTTTATGGATGCAATATTTCTTAAATTTTTCTGAGCATACACATTAGATATCTTTATTTGTTTTAGTTTTCTCCATTCTTTTTTATCACTTTTATAATCTGTGTGTTCTGGGGCAACTTTTCATAGTGATAACTTAAATTCAGATGTTGAGTCATTTTGGTCTCTATTCAAATGTATGAATAAGGAAATAAAAAGCTGGTTGGCACCTGTAAGTATCTAAGTGTGCCTGTTCCTTGTTCATCTTTGTTTTAGGGGGTAGGACTAAAATCAGAGGTCAAAGAAGGGAGGACAAATGCCAACACTCACCACTTTTCCTTGGAACTTTCACTTTTCTCCAGGGGTACTCTAAATTACCTTGCTTGGTCATTAATGCCCATACAGGATACAGTGTGTGGATTTTAGAGATAGGGAAGAAAACTCCTATAAAAATTCTGTTAATCCTTTTGAATTTAGTTCTGTGTTTTATTCTTGGCATTCTTATACTTGGCATTCTTGAGTGTTGAGACAATCTGGGTTAGTGCAGGGAAAATCAGCTTCTATCTGAGCTGCATCATGCTTTGTAAACATTCTAGACTACATTTTCCACTGCCTGGTACATTATTCACTACCTATGTCCAATTGCCATAGTCCAGTTAAACTGAAATTGTTCTTGTGGTTCTTGTATTAGTTTTGTTTATTATATGTTTATAACTTTTAGTGACTTATTGCTATCTCATTATAATTTTAAAAGAGAAAGAAAACAGTTGGGTGTGTTTAATCAATCATATTCATCCATAAAATCCAAACTGTGTGTAGGACACTTCCATATCCAAAAGACTTCACAATCTTTAAAGGGCCAACCAGGCAATTTCCCGTATACTACAATAGTTGTTCCATTATGATATTTGAAAATTAGGTCAATTTTTAAAATATTTGCATTACTTAACAAGTGACAAAATATGTAGATATAATCATCGAACGAGACAATAGAAACTTGTGATAAAATGAATTTAATTTTCTTCTTTAGCACTATAGCAAATACTAAGGTAGGAGTGAGGTTTCTAAAACTTACCTCATTACTTTGCTTTTAAATCGGATAGAGTTTGTGTTCCTTACCAAAAGGTATTTTTAAATTACATTAGATAATGCAAGAGAACATCTAGCATAGGATATAGTACAATGTAACCTTAAACAAATGCCTATTATCTCACCATTCCTCCTACCCCAACTTATATTTATTAAAGTTTTGAAATAAACTTTTAGGTTTTACAGATGTCTGGCTATTGCAATTCTGAAATAGTAATCTATCTCTAATTTTAATCAAATATGAAATTAACTGAGAATGATTTAACAAGCCAGGGAATATGATTCCTTGAGATTATATTGCACCTCAGAGGCTAGTTTTACTGCCATACTGTATGTACATGATATCATTTGAAAGCTATACATTCCACTAAACTGTAAAAATTTATTGTTCATTATCTATAATTGATTAAACAGTTTTATGACCATTATGTGTTACGATTTTTTAAAATATGTGTCTGCATCTGATGTGCCTGCATCAGTCAGTAAGCAACCAACTCTTCATTTTTCAGGCGATAATCTCATCATTTGCGGGTTTGCCCCCCCCCCCCCATCAGGCTCTGCACTGACAGCATGGAGCTCGCTTGGGATTCTCTCTCTCCTTCTCTCTCTGCCCCTCCCCCTACTCCACCCATCTATAAATAAATAAATAAATAAATAAATAAATAAACTTAAAAAGGAGTTCCTGGGTGGCTCAATCAGTTAAATGTCAGACTCTTGATTTCAGCTCAGGTCATGATCTCACGGTTCGTTGGTTTGAGCCCTGTGTCAAGCTCCGTGCTGACAGTGCAGAGCCTGTTTCGGATTCTCTCTCTCCCTCTCTCTCCACCCCCTCCCCTACTCTCTGCTCATGCACTAAGTTTCTCTCTCTCTCAAAATAAATAAGTGAACTAAAAAAACACTTGGCAAAATAAAATAAAATAATATTCCTGCATCAATCAATTTAACATGTGGAAAGTGTAAAAATAGCTACTTGGTAATATGATTTTCAAGTCTTAATATAAAAATGAAACATCAAACAAGAATAGAAATTTCTATTAGAAAGTTGGATGTTTAACTAATTAATATGCATTTATTTATGTCTATTGTTTACGAGGAATTAAAAATTTTTGGCTTGCATTTGTACTACTTGAATAAGAAAATGATATTACATGATAACCATTCACAAACCATTGTCGGAATTACAGAAACATCAATAGGATGAAAATTATTATGAGAGGCAAAAACTGGGCATAGCAAAGAATAATAGTTATAGTTACAGACATGAGACTGAGAAGAGACTACATTCTGGTGGGAACCTGAAACAGACAAACAATATATTGTATGCAACAAACTGCATACCTCGGATACTCACTACTATATAATATAGTTGTTAGACTCAAAAGGAAAAACCTGATGTGTATTACAAGAAACAAATATTGCATATTTACTTGTTAAGTTTATGATTATTAATAGATTTAATGATTTTATACTATAAAAGTACTTTTAAGGATATCCATGGTTTTCCTTTGATTAAGAAGTAATGCAATCAGTAAAACTAGGATAGAAGTTCAAGGGAACTTATTGAAATTGATAAAGAAAATCTATAAAAACCTACAGCTAACATTATATTTAATATGAGAAACCAGAAGATTATCCATTAAGATCAGGAACAAGGCAATGTATGCTCCTACTACCAGACCTATTCAACATAATGCAGAAAGTTCTAAATAATGCAATAAGAAAAGGAAATAAAAGGCATACAAATTAGAAAAGAAAAAACGTTGTTGCTGTCATTGTTGGCAGACAATAAAATCATCTATGTAGAAAATCTGAAAGTATCAACAACAACAAAACTACTATAATTAATAAGTGATTATAGCAAAGTTTCAGGATACATGGTTAATATTAAAAGGTCAATCACTTTCTCATTTGCTAGCAGTGAACAAGTAGAATCTGAAATTAAAAACATAATGCAATTTACATTACATTTCTTAAAAATGAAATGGCTAGATACATATGTAATAAAATCTGTACATCCATATGAGAAAAATTACAAAATTCTGATAAGTGAAATCAAAGAATAAACAGAGAGGTATCCCATGTTCATCAATAGGAATACTCAGCATTGTCAAGACGTCAGTTCTTCCCAAATTGACTTAGAGATTCAAGACAATCCTAATCAAAATCTCAGGAGGTTATTTTATGGATGTCAACAAACTCATTCTAAAGTAGATATGGAGAGGTAAAAAGACCCAGAATAACCAACACAGTATTGAAGAAGAACAAAGTTAATGGAGTGATACTACCTGACTTGAAGACTTACAATAAAGCTACAGTAATCAAGACAGTTAGTATTGGTAAAATAATAGACAAAAAGATCAATGGAATAGCATAAAGAATTCAGAAATAGACCCATAGTCAACTGATCTTTGACAAATGAGTAAATTTGATAAAATAGAACCAAGATAGTTTACTCAACAAATGGTACTAGAATAACTGGACATTCACATGTAAAAATAAATAAATCTAGACACAGACCTTATGCCCTTCACGAAAATTAAAAATGAATCACAGAATTAATGTGAAACACAAAAGCACAAAACTCCTGGAGGACAGCATCAGAGAAAATTTAGATGATCTTGTGTATGACATTAACGTTTTAGATGCAATATCAAAGGCACAATCCATTAAAGAAATAATTAACAAGCTAGACTTTCTTAAAAGTATAAATATTTGTTCTGCAAGAGACACTGTCAAGAGAATGAGAAAAACAGTTTACAAACTGGGAGAAAATATGTGTGAAATACACATCTACTTAAGGACTGTTATTCATAATAAATAAAGAACTCTTAAAATTCAACAATAAGAAAACAACCAGATTTAAAAATGGACAAAGGATTTTAACAAATATCCCACTAAATAAAATATACAGATGGCAAATAAACATATGAAAAGATACTCTACATGCCTTATTATAAGTGAAATGCAAGTGAAAATAACAATATTCATTTGCAAATATCTTCACTCATTCCTTAGTCTGCCTTTTAGTTCTTTTGGTTGTTTCCTTCACTGTGCAAAAGCTTTTTATCTTGATGAAGTCCTAGTAGTTAAGTTTTGCTTTTGTTTCCCTTACCTCCAGAGACGTGTCTAGTAAGAGGTGGCTACATTCTAGGTAAAAGAGGTAGCTGCCTGTGTTCTCCTCTAGGATTTTGATGGTTTTCTGTCTCACATTCATGGTCATTCATCCATTTTCAATTTCTTTTTATGTCTGGTGTAAGAAAGTGGTCCCATTTCATTCTTCTACATGTTCCTGTCCAGTTTTCCCAACACAATTTGGTGAAGAGACTATCTTTTTCCCATTGGATATTCTTTCTTGCTTTGTCAAAGATTAGTTGATCATATAGTTGTAGGTCCATTTCTGGGTTTTCTATTCTGTTCCATTGATCTATGTGTCTATTTTTGTGTCAGTACCATACTGTCTTGATACCTACAGCTTTGTAATATATCTTAAGGTCTGGAATCATGATGCCTTGAGCTTTGCTTTTATTTTTCAGGTTGTTTTGGCTACTCAGGGTCTTCTGTGGTTCCATACAGATTTTAGGATTCTATCTCTGTGAAAAATGCTGTTCATATTTTGTTATGCATTGCATTAAATGTATAGATTGCTTTGGGTGGTATAGACATATGGAATGTTTTTCCATTTCTTTGTGTCTTCTTCAATTTCTTTCAAAAATACTCTATAGTTTTCTGAGTACAGACCTTTTAACTTTTCAGTTAGGTTTATTCCTAGGTATCTTATTGTTTTTGGAGCAATTGTAAATGGGACTGATTCCTTGATTTCTTTTTCTGCTGGTTCATTATTGGTGTATAGAAATGCAATAGATTTCTGTGTGTTGATTTTATATCCCGTGACTTTGCTGAATTCATGTTTTAGTTCTAGCAGTTTTTTGGTGGAGTTTTTTGGGTTTTCTACATAGAGTATCATGTCATATGGAAATAGTGAAAGTGTGACTTCTTCCTTGCTGATTTGGATACCTTTTATGTCTTTTGGTTGTCTGATTGCTGAGTCTAGGACCTCTTAATACTCTGTTAAATAACAGTGGTGAGAGAGGACATCCTTTTCTTATTCCTGACCATAGAGGAAAAGCTCTCCATTTTTCCCCCATTAAGGATGATGTTAGCTGTGGGTCTTTTGTAAAGGTTTTTATCCCAAATCTATAAAGAACTTATCAAACCTCAACACTCCCAAAACAAATAATCCAGTGAATAAATGGGAAGACATGAATAGACATTTTTCCAAAGAAGACATATAGATGGCTAACAGACACATGAAAAGATACTCAACATCATTCATCTTCAGAGAAATACAATTCAAAACCATGACGGGATACTACCTCATTACCTGTGACAATGACTAAAATTAAAATTAACAACACAGGAAACAACAGATGTTGGTGAGGATGCATAGAAAGGGGAACCCTCTTACACTGTTGGTGGGAATGCAAACTGGTGCAGCCACTGTGGAAAATAGTATGGCTTCTTCAAAAAGTTAAAAAAAAAAAAAAGAACCACCATATAATCCAGTAATTGAACTACCAGGTGTTTACCCAAAGGATACAAAAATACTGATTCAAAGGGACATATGCATCCTGATGTTTATAGCACTATTATCAACACTATCCAAATTATGGAAAGAGCCCAAATGTCCACTGACTGATGAATAGATAAAGGAGATGTGACTTTTAATATGACTTTTAATCAGCCATCAAAAAGAATGAAATCTTGCCATTTGAAATGATGTGGATGGAACTGGAGTGTTTTATACTGAGTGAAATAGTCAGAGAAAGACAAATAGTATATTATTTCACTCATGTGGAATTTAAGAAACAAAACAGATGAATATATGTGAAGGAAAAAAGAGAGAGAGAGGGAAGCAAACCATAAGAGACTCTTAACAATAGAGGATAAACTGAGGGTTGATGGATGGAGGTTGGCGGAGGTGGGGGGAGATGGGCTAAATGCATGATGGGTATTAAAGAGGGCACTTTTTGTGATGAGCACTGAGTGTTATATGTAAGCGATGGATCACTAAATTCTACTCCATAAACCAATATTACACTATGTGGTAACTAAGTAGAATTTAAATAAATATTTGAAAAAATATTTAAAAAATAAAACAAGGAGATACCCCTATAAATCTTTTAGACTTGCCATAACAAAATCCACAGTTGACACCAAATACTGGTGAATATGTGGATAAACAGGAACTCTTGTTCATTACTGTGGAAATGCAAAATGGTACAGCTACTTTGGAAGATAGTTTGGTGGTTTCTTACAAAACTAAACATACTGTTACCACATGACCAAGTAGTTGCACCCCTTGGTGTTTACTCAGAGGAGTTCAAAACTTAAGTCCACACAAAAACCTACACAGGAATATTTATAACAGCTTTATTCATAATTGCCAAAAATTGAGAGCAATCAATATTTCAGGTAAATGAATAAATAAACTGTAGTAAACCCAGACAATAAAATGTTATACAATACTAAAAAGAAATGAGCTAATAAGCCATGAAAACACATGGAGGAAACTTAGATGCATTATTACTAAAAGAAAGAAATCCATCTGAAAAGGTGACAGATTGTATTATCCCAACTATATGAGCTTATGGAAAAGACAAAACTTACAGATACAGTAAAAAGATCATTGGTTGCCAGGAGTTGGGTGGACAAGTAGGAATGGTATGAATATGCAGAGCACAGATGATTTTTAGGGCAGCAAAAGTAATCTGTATGATGCTATAGTGATAGATACATATCATTATATATTCATCAAAATGCATAGAATGTAGGTCAAGAGTGAATCATGGAGATAAACTATAAACTGTGGGTGAATTTGATGTATCATCATAGGTTCATCAATCCTTATAAATGTAACATTCTGGTGGAGGATGTTGATAATGGGGGAAACTATGCACATATAGTGGATATGTAGGAAATCTTTGTACCTTCTCTCAATTTTGCTTTAAATATAAAACTTAGCTAAAAGAAAAAAGTCTATAGAAAATGAAAATAATTATAGTTCTTAAAAATTAGAAATGTGATTATCTAAATTTAAAATATTTCAACGTTTGTAAATACTAAAAATAAAATTTGTTCCTGACTACTAGAAACTCAACTAGATGTTGAGTATCTTTTACTGCTGTTTCATTGTTATTTATAGCACATTTGTGTGTTGGGGGGGCAATTAATTACACTTGTTTAAAAAACATTCATCCTATGTCTATTTTCTGATCCAGCAACATTTCAGGAAGAGAGATGAAGAGCTTAATATAAGAATAAAGCATGGGCATGTAAGCTGGTACAGCCACTCTGGAAAATAGTATGGAGTTTCCTCAAAAAACTAAAAATAGAACTACCCTACAACCCAGCAATTGCACTACTAAGCATTTATCCACAGGATATAGGTTTGCTGTTTCAAAGGGACACATGCACCCCCATGTTTATACCAGCACTATCAACAATAGCCAAAGTATGGAAAGAGCCCAAATGTCCATTGATGGATGAATGGATAAAGAAGATGTGGTATATATACATACAATGGAGTATTACTTGGCAATCAAAAAGAATGAAATCTTGCCATTTGCAACTATGTGGATGGAACTGGAGGGTACTATGCTAAGTGAAATTAGTCAGAGAAAGACAAACGTCATATGACTTCACTCATATGAGGACTTCAAGAGACAAAACAGATGAACATAAGGGAAGGGAAACAAAAATAATACAAAAACAGGGAGGGGGACAAAACAGAAGAGACTCATAAATATGGAGAACAAACTGAGGGTTACTGGAGGGGTTGTGTGTGGGGAGCAATGGGCTAAATGGGTAAGGGGCACAAAGAAATCTACTCCTGAAATCATCGTTGCACTATATGCTAACTAATTTGGATGTAAATTTAAAAAAATAAAAAATAAAACAATTTTAAAAAAAGAAAAATTTTCAAACACTATAAATGTTTAGAAGTAGAAAATTATTTACATTAATTGTTAAAGTATAGAATATACTAAAATCATAAAAATTATAAAAATCTATATTTGCTGGCATGAAATCAGTGGCATCTGATATATTTAAAAGAGGCTGTAAAATAAATGCATATTGTTTCATTGCATTTTCTTCATAAAAAATGAGGAAGTAGATACTTGCATGCAAAAAAAAAAATCTCTAAAGTTGTACCACTAAAAGATAAAAAAAGGAATAAAGCACAAAAAAGCCAAAAGAAATGCAACTGGATAAATATTTTTAAAAAATAAATGCAGATTAAAAAGATACATTTTAAGGGAGAATATATAGATCTAGAAGTAAGAACAGTGAGATAATTATAAACAATAAATATGTTTTATCATTCTGCTGTTCTACTAAAATACTTAATGTCACCAAAGTCACTACACTGACTTTAAAGCAAAAAAGTTTTCTCTGGTTTGGATTGAAACCAATACGTGTCCATATTAATTTTTCTGCAAGTACAGTTGTATTTTTTAATATAACAACTATTAAAAATTATCTTTCTGCACAGAATTTAATAAGATAGATGTCATTCTAAACAATAATAAATTAATCCTGGGGAAGATGGCAGCGTAGGAGGATGCTGGGCTTACCGCGCATCCTGCTGATCACTTACATTCCACCTGCACCTGCCTAAATAACCCAGAAAACCGCCAGAGGATTAGCAGAATGGAATCTCCAGAGCCAAGCGCAGACAAGAGGCCCACGGAAGAGGGTAGGAAGGGCGGCGAGGTGGTGCGCGCTCCACGGACTGGCGGGAGGGAGCCGGGGCTGAGGGGAGGCCCACAGGCCAAGCAGACCCCCCGAGTCTGGCTGGCAAAAGCGGAGGGGCCAGACGGACTGTGTTCCGACAGCAAGCGCGACTTAGCATCTGGAGGTCATAAGTTAACAGCTCTGCTCAGAAAGCGGGAAGGCTGGAGGACAAAGGGAGGGAGAGTTGCTGAGCCCCCAGATGACAGAGCTCAGCTTGGCGGGGAACAAAGGCGCCAATGCCATCTCCCCCGCCCATCCCCCAGCCAAAATCCCAAAGGGAACCAGTTCCTGCCAGGGAACTTGCTTGCTCAGTGCAAACACCCAACACTGTGCTTCTGCGGAGCCACCCCTCCGACAGTGGGTCTGACTCCCTCCCGCTGCCAAAGGGCCCCTCCTGAAGTGGATCACCTAAGGAGAAGCGAGCTAAGCCTGCCCCTCCACCCCCCGTGCACCTTGCCTACCCACCCCAGCTAATATGCCAGATCCCCAGCACCACAAGCCTGGCAGTGTGCAAGTAGCCCAGATGGCCAGGACACCCCACAGTGAATCCTGCCCCTAGGAGAGTGGAAGAGAAGGCACACACCAGTCTGACTGTGGCCCCAGCGGTGGGCTGGGGGCAGACATCAGGTCGGACTGTGGCCCCACCCACCAACTCCAGTTATACACCACAGCACAGGGGAAGTGCCCTGCAGGTCCTCACCACTCCAGGGACTATCCAAAATGACCAAACGGAAGAATTCCCCTCAGAAGAATCTCCAGGAAATAACAACAGCTAATGAACTGATCAAAAAGGATTTAAATAATATAACAGAAAGTGAATTTAGAATAATAGTCATAAAATTAATCGCTGGGCTTGAAAACAGTATAGAGGACAGCAGAGAATCTCTTGCTACAGAGATCAAGGGACTAAGGAACAGTCACGAGGAGCTGAAAAGCGCTTTAAACGAAATGCAAAACAAAATGGAAACCACGACGGCTCGGATTGAAGAGGCAGAGGAGAGAATAGGTGAACTAGAAGATAAAGTTATGGAAAAAGAGGAAGCTGAAAGAAAGAGAGATAAAAAAACTCCAGGAGTATGAGGGGAAAATTAGAGAACTAAGTGATACACTAAAAAGAAATAATATACGCATAATTGGTATCCCAGAGGAGGAAGAGAGAGGGAAAGGTGCTGAAGGGGTACTTGAAGAAATATAGCTGAGAACTTCCCTGAACTGGGGAAGGAAAAAGGCATTGAAATCCAAGAGGCACAGAGAACTCCCTTCAGACGTAACTTGAATCGATCTTCTGCACGACATATCATAGTGAAACTGGCAAAATACAATGATAAAGAGAAAATTCTGAAAGCAGCAAGGGATAAACGTGCCCTCACATATAAAGGGAGACCTATAAGACTTGTGACTGATCTCTCTTTTGAAACTTGGCAGGCCAGAAAGGATTGGCACGATATCTTCAGTGTGCTAAACAGAAAAAATATGCAGCTGAGAATCCTTTATCCAGCAAGTCTGTCATTTAGAATAGAAGGAGAGATAAAGGTCTTCCCAAACAAACAAAAACTGAAGGAATTTGTCACCACTAAACCAGCAATACAAGAGATCCTAAGGGGGATCCTGTGAGACAAAGTACCAGAGACATCGCTACAAGCATAAAACATACAGACATCACAATGACTCTAAACCCGTATCTTTCTATAATAACACTGAATGTAAATGGATTAAATGCGCCAACCAAAAGACATAGGGTATCAAAATGGATAAAAAAACAAGACCCATCTATTTGCTGTCTACAAGAGACTCATTTTAGATCTGAGGACACCTTTAGATTGAGAGTGAGGGGATGGAGAACTATTTATCATGCTACTGGAAGCCAAAAGAAAGCTGGAGTAGCCATACTTATATCACACAAACTAGACTTCAAATTAAAGGCTGTAACAAGAGATGAAGAAGGGCATTATATAATAATTACAGGGTCTATCCACCAGGAAGAGCTAACAATTATAAATGTCTATGCGCCGAATACCAGAGCCCCCAAATATATAAAACAATTACTCATAAACATAAGCAACCTTATTGATAAGAATGTGGTCATTGCAGGGGACTTTAACACCCCACTTACAGAAATGGATAGATCATCTAGACACATGGTCAATAAAGAAACAAGGGCCCTGAATGATACATTGGATCAGATGGACTTGACAGATATATTTAGAACTCTGCATCCCAAAGCAACAGAATATACTTTCTTCTCAAGTGCACATGGAACATTCTCCAAGATAGATCATATACTCGGTCACAAAACAGCCCTTCATAAGTTTACAAGAATTGAAATTATACCATGCATACTTTCAGACCACAATGCTATGAAGCTTGAAGTCAACCACAGGAAAAAGTCTGGAAAACCTCCAAAAGCATGGAGGTTAAAGAACACCCTACTAACGAATGAGTGGGTCAACCAGGCAATTAGAGAAGAAATTAAAAAATATATGGAAACAAACGAAAATGAAAATACAACAATCCAAACGCTTTGGGACACAGCAAAGGCAGTCCTGAGAGGAAAATACACTGCAATCCAGGCCTATCTCAAGAAACAAGAAAAATCCCAAATACAAAATCTAACAGCACACCTAAAGGAAATAGAAGCTGAACAGCAAAGGCAGCCTAAACCCAGCAGAAGAAGAGAAATAATAAAGATCAGAGCAGAAATAAACAATATAGAATCTAAAAAAACTGTAGAGCAGATCAATGAAACCAAGAGTTGATTTTTTGAAAAAATAAACAAAATTGACAAACCTCTAGCCAGGCTTCTCAAAAAGAAAAGGGAGATGACCCAAATAGATAAAATCATGAATGAAAATGGAATGATTACAACCAATCCCTCAGAGATACAAACAATTATCAGGGAATACTATGAAAAATTATATGCCAACAAATTGGACAACCTGGAAGAAATGGACAAATTCCTAAACACCCACACTCTTCCAAAACTCAATCAGGAGGAAATAGAAAGCTTGAACAGACCCATAACCGGCGAAGAAATTGAATCAGTTATCAAAAATCTCCCAACAAATAAGAGTCCAGGACCAGATGGCTTCCCAGGGGAGTTCTACCAGACATTTAAAGCAGAGATAATACCTATCCTTCTCAAGCTATTCCAAGAAATAGAAAGGGAAGGAAAACTTCCAGACTCATTCTATGAAGCCAGTATTACTTTGATTCCTAAACCAGACAGAGACCCAGTAAAAAAAAGAGAACTACAGGCCAATATCCCTGATGAATATGGATGCAAAAATTCTCAATAAGATACTAGCAAATCGAATTCAATGACATATAAAAAGAATTATTCAACATGATCAAGTGGGATTCATTCCTGGGATGCAGGGCTGGTTCAACGTTCACAAATCAATCAACGTGATACATCACATTAATAAAAAACAAGAGAAGAACCATATGATCCTGTCAATCGATGCAGAAAAGGCCTTTGACAAAATCCAGCACCCTTTCTTAATAAAAACCCTTGAGAAAGTCGGGATAGAAAGGACATACTTAAAGATCATAAAAGCCATTTATGAAAAGCCCACAGCTAACATCATCCTCAATGGGGAAAAACTGAGAGCTTTTTCCCTGAGATCAGGAACACGACAGGGATGCCCACTCTCACCGCTGTTGTTTAATATAGTGCTGGAAGTTCTAGCATCAGCAATCAGACAACAAAAGGAAATCAAAGGCATCAAAATTGGCAAAGATGAAGTCAAGCTTTCACTTTTTGCAGATGACATGATATTATACATGGAAAATCCAATAGACTCCACCAAAAGTCTGCTAGAACTGATCCATGAATTCAGCAAAATTGCAGGATACAAAATCAATGTACAGAAATCAGTTGCATTCTTATACACTAACAATGAAGCAACAGAAAGACAAATAAAGAAACTGATCCCATTCACAATTGCACCAAGAAGCATAAAATACCTAGGAATAAGTCTAACCAAAGATGTAAAAGATCTGTATGCTGAAAACCATAGAAAGCTTATGAAGGAAATTGAAGAAGATATAAAGAAACGGAAAGACATTCTCTGCTCATGGATTGGAAGAATAAATATTGTCAAAATGTCAATACCACCCAAAGCTATCTACACATTCAATGCAATCCCAATCAAAATTGCACCAGCATTCTTCTCGAAACTAGAACAAGCCATCCTAAAATTCATATGGAACCACAAAAGGCCCCGAATAGCCAAAGTAATTTTGAAGAAGAAGACCGAAGCAGGAGGCATCACAATCCAAGGCTTTAGCCTCTACTACAAAGCTGTCATCATCCAGACAGCATGGTATTGGCACAAAAACAGACACATAGACCAATGGAATAGAATAGAAACCCCAGAACTAGACCCACAAACGTATGGCCAACTCATCTTTGACAAAGCAGGAAAGAACATCCAATGGGAAAAAGACAGTCTCTTTAACAAATGGTGCTGGGAGAACTGGACAGCAACATGCAGAAGGTTGAAACTAGACCACTTTCTCACACCATTCACAAAAATAAACTCAAAATGGATAAAGGACCTGAATGTGAGACAGGAAACCATCAAAACCTTAGAGGAGAAAGCAGGAAAAGACCTCTCTGACCTCAGCCGTAGCAATCTCTTACTCGACACATCCCCAAAGGCAAGGGAATTAAAAGCAAAAGTGAATTACTGGGACCTTATGAAGATAAAGGTCTTTCCTTTGCACAGCAAAGGAAACACCAACAAAACGAAAAGGCAACCAACGGAATGGGAAAAGATATTTGCAAATGACATATCAGACAAAGGGCTAGTATCCAAAATCTATAAAGAGCTCACCAAACTCCACACCCGAAAAACAAATAACCCAGTGAAGAAATGGGCAGAGAACATGAATAGACACTTCTCTAAAGAAGACATCCAGATGGCCAACAAGCACATGAAAAGATGTTCAACGTTGCTCCTTATCAGGGAAATACAAATCAAAACCACACTCAGATCTCACCTCACGCCAGTCAGAGTCGCCAAAATGAACAAATCAGGAGACTATAGATGCTGGAGAGGATGTGGAGAAATGGGAACCCTCTTGCACTGTTGGTGGGAATGCAAATTGGTGCAGTCACTCTGGAAAGCAGTGTGGAGGTTCCTCAGAAAATTAAAAATAGACCTACCCTATGACCCAGCAATAGCACTGCTAGGAATTTACCCAAGGGATACAGGAGTACGGATGCATAGGGGCACTTGTACCCCAATGTTTATAGCAGCACTTTCAACAATAGCCAAATTATGGAAAGAGCCTAAATGTCCATCAACTGATGAATGGATAAAGAAATTGTGGTTTATATACACAATGGAGTACTACTTGGCAATGAGAAAGAATGAAATATGGCCCTTTGTAGCAACGTGGATGGAACTGGAGAGTGTGATGCTAAGTGAAATAAGCCATACAGAGAAAGACAGATACCATATGGTTTCACTCTTATGTGGATCCTGAGAAACTTAACAGAAACCCATGAGGGAGGGGAAGGAAAAAAAAAAAAAAAGAGGTTAGAGTGGGAGAGAGCCAAAGCATAAGAGTCTGTTAAAAACTGAGAACAAACTGAGGGTTGATGGGGGGTGGGAGGGAGGGGAGGGTGGGTGATGGGTGTTGAGGAGGGCACCTTTTGGGATGAGCACTGGGTGTTGTATGGAAACCAATTTGACAATAAATTTCATATATTAAAAAAAAATTAAAAAAATAAACAATAATAAATTATGATAGTTATAAATTATGTTTCTGTTAAGAAGTTTACCACCCAGGAGCCTGCCAGGTATTTAGAAATAGGCAATTCAAAAGTGCTGATAGTTTCTAACATCAGCCTCTGGAATTCTCTTTTCTAGTTGAGAGTAGCTACATTAAGGTCCATGCGTATATTCTGTTAACTGTTCTTCAAATGATAACTGGTGCCTTTTAATTACATTGTGTATGGTAATTAATTTAAAATACCCATGCAAGGTTTTCATCTTGGAATCCCATTTCAGACAGGGCCTAGATGCCCTAGGCTTTCAGTGGGTTATTCCAGCTTTCAAAATATTCTCAAAGTGTAAGATAATAAAAGTTCTTGAAAATATTCAAAGTAGCTAGAAAACATAAACAGCCATTTGCAGATTGGTAAAACGGCAATGCATATATTTGCATTTTTGAAATGAAGTAGTCACTGCAAACATATAAAAATAGAACAGCAAATGAATAATACAAATTTTGAGCCATCTGAATATTTAGCTATTTTATAGCACACTTAATATAAGAAGCCATCGTCACTAGTAGGCTGTTTTATTCAATAGGGCATTAACTATAATTTTCTTTTTAGGCCTAGAATTTTTTTCTAAAAAAGTATGCTTTTATTTATTCACAACGTAAATTAGATACATCATAATTTTAGTTCTAATGGACTTGTATTTTATTACAGATTTTCATCTGCTGCAGTTGTGTTGAAACAAGAATAAAATAGCCAAATCCAAGTACATTTTCAGTAACATGGCTTTAATTAGTGTACAGTGTAATACAGGGTGGAGGGTGGGGTCAATGACAGTGACCTGTCTTGACAGTTATAAGTATTTTATCACAAGTATTGTTGTGAGGAACTAACTCATGGTAATCATGAGAACAGATCAACTTTTATTCTGTTTTATTATTCATTCCAAAGTTTCTACAAATAGTGCTTTTCTTATTTTCTTTATACCCACTGCCCTCTTTGGTGGTATACTGTCAGTAAAAACAAAAACAATATAGATAGATAGATAGATAGATAGATAGAGAAGGAAGGAAGGAAGGAAGGAAGGAAGGAAGGAAGGAAGGAAGGAAGGAAACATTTGCAAATCTTTTTTGATCATTGAAGTATAAATGACATACAACATGATATTAGAGTCAGATGTACAACCTAATGGGTTATATTTGTACATACAGCCATATTTCAGAGATATTATGGGTTCTGTTCCAGACCACCAAAATAAAGCAAATATCACAGTAAAGTGAGTCAAATGAAATCTTTGTTTTCCCCTAGCATATATAAGTTTACACTATACAGTAGTCTATTGTGTTCAATTGCATGATGTCTAAAAAAATCAACGCACATACATACCTTAATTAAAAATATTTTATTGCTGGGATGCCTGTCTGGCTTAGTCTTTGGAGTGTGCAACTTGTTCTTGAGGTCATGGGTTCAAACCCCCCCATTGGGCCTAGAATTTACTTAATTTTGTTTGTTTGTTTGTAAGAAATCTTAGTCATAATCTTGAATTTTCAACAAGGAAACTGGTGGTGAGGTTTGCCTCAGTTACCACCACTGATTGATCAAGGTAGTAGTTGTTGAAGGTTGGGGTGGGGTGGTTGTGGCATTTTTGTAAAATAAGACAATGAAAATGATAGCTTTGGTTGGCTCTTCATTTCACAAATGGCTTCTCTGTAGTATGTGATGTTGTTGGATAGCATTTTACCCACAGAACTTCTTTCAAAATTGTGGTCAGTCCTCTCATACCTTGCCACTGCTCTCAATTAAGTTTATGTAATACCCTAAATCCTTTGTTGTCATTTCAACAATCCACAGAATCTTCACCAAAGATAGATTGCATCCCAGGAGATCACTTTTCTTTGCTCATCCATAAGATGCAACTCATCTGTTGAAATTTTATCATGAGATTGCAGCAATTCAAAAATAATAATGAAGAAGTTTGAAATATGGCAGGAATTGCAAAATGTAACACAGACATGAAGTTACCAAACACTTGTAAAGATGGTTCCGAAAGGCTTGCTCAGTACAGGGTTGCCAAAAAACTTCACGCTGTAAAAAACACAATATCTGAGAAGTGCAGTAAAGTGAAGCTCGAGAAGACAAAGTATGCCTATACTTGGAATTGATCACAACAAGAAGTCTAGTTAACATCTGCATCATTCGTGGATAACAATTTGTTTTCTTTTGATGAGAATTTTTAAGATTACTCACTTAGCAACTTTCCAATATGCAATATATTATCATTTACTATAGTTGTCATGCTTTACATTACCTCTCCATGACTTTTTTATTTTATAACTGAAATTGTGTACCTTTTAACTCACTTCACCCATTTTTCCTATCCCCCACCCTGTGCGTCTGGCAACTACCAATCTATTCTGTATATTTATGAGTCTGTTTTTTTTCTTTTAGATTCCATATACAAGTAATATCATATGATATTTGTCTTTGACTTACCTCACTTAGGATAATGCCTTCAAATTCTATATATGTTGCTGAAAATGGCAAGATTTTTTTTTTGTGGCTGATTAATCTTCGTGTGTGTGTGTGTGTGTGTGTGTGTTTGACATATTCTTTGTTGATTCATTAGTGATGGACACTTAGGTTGTTTCATAAGTATAGAAATATAGTATATAATACCTTAGCAATTGTAAATAATGCTGAAATGAACATAGGGGCGCATATATATTTTTGAGTTCGTATTTTCATTTACTTCAAAAAATAACCAGAGGTGGAGCTACTGGATCATACGGTAGTTATATTTTCAATTTTTTAGGAACATCTATGCTGTTTTTCATAGTGGCTGCACCAATTTACCTTCTCACCAACAGTGCACAAGAATTACCTTTCCTCCACATCCTCCCCAACTCTTACTATTTCTTCTTTGTTTGTTTGTTTGTTTGTTTGTTTTATGATAGCTATTGTAAGAGGGGTAAAGTGATGGCTCATTGTAGTTTTGATTTGTATTTCCCTGATAATCA
Source organism: Panthera uncia (assembly GCF_023721935.1). Classification (NCBI taxonomy): domain Eukaryota; kingdom Metazoa; phylum Chordata; class Mammalia; order Carnivora; family Felidae; genus Panthera; species Panthera uncia. Next base: position 145,243,606 of record NC_064811.1, read on the forward strand.
GTGATGTTGGGTATCTTTTCATGTACCTGATAGTTTTCTGTATGTCTTCTTTGGAAATAGGTCTATTTAGATCCTCTGCCCATTTTTTAGTCAGATCTTTTTGCCATTGATTTATATGAGTTCAATTATGTATTTTGGATATTAATCCTTCATTAGATATATGATTTGAAAATATTTTCTCCTTTCAGTAGGTTATGTTTCTATTTTGTTGATGGTTTACTTTGCTGTGTAGGAACTTTTTAGTTTGATGTAGTTCCACTTGCTTATTTTTGCTTTTGTTGCCTTTGCTTTATGTATTAAATTTTTAAAAACTCATTGCCAAGACTTGTCAGGGAGCTTATGCCTATGTTTTCTCCTATGGGTTTATGGTTTCGGGTCTTAACATTCAAGTCTTTCATCCAGTTTGAGTTAATTTTGATGTATGGTGTAAGAAAGTGGTCCAGTCTTATTCCTTTGCATGTGGCTGTCCAGTTTCCCTAACATTTATTGAAAAGACTGTCCTTTCCTCGTTGTATATTCTTGTCTCCTTTATCATAAATTGGTTGACCATCTACATATGGATTTATTTATGGGCTCTCTACTCTGTTCCGTTGATCTATGTGTCCATTTTTGTGCCAACATCATACTGTTTTGATTACGATAACTTTGTAATATTGTTTGAAATCAGGAACCATGATGCCTCCAGCTGTGTTCTTTCTCAGATTGGTTTGGCTATTTGGGGTCTCTTGTGGGTCCATACAAATTTCAAAATTGTTTGTCTTTTTTCCTGTGAAAAATGCCATTGGAGTTTAGGTAGGGATTGCACTGATCTATAGATTACTAAGGGTAGTAGAGACATTTCAGCAGTATGAATTCTTCCAGTCCATGAGCATGGAATATCTTTTATTTGTGTCTTTATCAATTTCTTTCTTCAGCGCCATAGATTTCAGTGCATTGGTATTTCACATACTTGATGAAATTTACTCTTAGATATTTTATTCTTTTTGGTACAGTGTAAATGGGATTGTTTTCTTAATTTCTCAAATTTCTCTGGTAGTTTGTTATTATAGAAAAATAATAGATTTCTATATATTGATTTTGTATCTTTCAACTTTACTGAATTCATTTATTAGTTCTAACAGTTTTGTGTTTACATCTTTAGGGTTTTCGATACATAATACCATATCATCTGCAGATATAACAGTTGTACTTCTTTCTTTCCAATGTAGATGCCTTTTATTTCTTTTTCTTGCCTAATTGTTGTAGCTAGAACTTCCAATAGTATGTTGAATACAAGTGGAAAAGTGTAAGCATACCTGTCTTGTTCCTGATCTTAGAGGAAAAGCTTTCAGATTTTCACAATTATGTATGATGTTAGCTGTGGTCTTGCCATATATGGACTTTATTATATTTAGCTATGTTCTGTCTATACCCATTTTGTTGAGAGTTTTTTTTGTTTTTGTATTTTTTCCCTTCTGTTTTGTTTTGTTTTATTTTGAGAGAGAGAGAGAGAGAGAGCATGAGCTGGGAAAAAGGAGCAGAGGGGAAGAGATAGAGACAGAGTGAGAATCCCATGCAGACTCCATGCTGAGCCTAATACAGGGCTCAATCCCACGACCCTGGGATCACTACCTGGCCTGAAATCAAGAGTTGATGCTCAACCGACTGAGCTACCCAGACTCCCCAAAAAGGTTTTTTTAATGAAAACCAAATGTGAAATTTTGTCAAATACTTTTTCTGTATCTACTGAGATGATCATATAATATTTTTCTTCATTTGTTAATGTGGTATATCACATTGATTGGTTTGTGGATGTTGAACCATCCTTGTATCCCTGGAAAAAATGCATTTAATTATGTTGTATGATCTTTAATGTATTGTTAAATTCAGCTTGCTGATATTTAATTGATGATTTTTGCATCTATGTTCATCAAAGATACTAGCTATAACTTTCTTTTCTTATTATATCCTTGTCTGGTTTTGTTATCAGGGTAATACTGATTTTATAAAATTAGTTTGAAAGTGTTCCCTCCAAGTTTGCATATATCAGAAATAATCACTTCATTCTGAATCCAAAATGGAAAATGCACATGCTTTTAAAAAATTTCCCTATAGAGGAAACATATTTTCAGTGAAGAAATCCATATGTCCACAAGATTCCTCCTTTAATGTTATGTAGGAATAGTTAGGCATTCTTTTCCAAAAATAAGAACTTAAGAGTATGTCTAAAATTAAGACATTTAATAAATGCCATATTATATTGTTTAAAATAAATATTTTAAATTGTTAAGATTGACATAAAAATAGCTAATACAGGGGCGCCTGGGTGGCTCAGTCGGTTAAGCGTCCAGCTTCAGCTCAGGTCACGATCTCACGGTCAATGAGTTCGAGCCCCGCGTCGGACTCTGGGCTGATGGCTCAGAGCCTGGAGCCTGCTTCCAATTCTGTGTCTCCCTCTCTCTCTGCCCCTCCCCTGTTCATGCTCTGTCTCTCTCTGTCTCAAAAATAAATAAATGTTAAAAAAAATTTTTTTTAAATAGCTAATACTTCTTTTTTTAAATGTCTACTTATGAGAGAGAGAGAGAGAGAGAGAGAGAGAGAGCACGAGCAGGGGCAGGGCAGAGCGATAAAGAGACACAGAATCTGAAACAAGCTCCATGCTTTGAGCTGTCAGCACAGAGCCCGATGCAGGACTCGAACCCACAAACCGTGAGATTATGACCTGAGCTGAAGTCAGACGCTTAACCAACTGAGCCACCCAGATGCCCCTGAAAATAGCTAATACTTCTGATTCTGAAGAAGAGACTTGGTTATAGACAATGAATACAAGCTACTAATTTTTCTTTCATTGTATTAGATGTCTGGAAATCCATTCTTTTATTCTATTCTATTTATTTTTGAGAGGGGGGTGCACAAGTAAGTGAGAAGCAGAGAGAGAGAGGAGGCGGGGGGGAAGCAGGGCTCACCTGGAGCAGGGCTCATGCTTCTCTGAAGCAGGGCTCGAGCTCACCTGATGTGGGACTCAAAATCATGAACTGTGAGATCCTGACCTGAGCCAAAGTCAGATGGTGAACAACTGAACCATCCAGGCGCCTCCTGGAAAATCCATTCTTAATTGGAACGTTATAATGAACTTTATGCTTATATTTTCCTTGGGGATTTTATATAATGGTGCAAAGCCAAAAAAGAAGTGTCTTATTATTATTTTTGCATCTGTTAAAGAACACTATCTTTTTAAAGAAGTTTACATGATCAACTTACCCACAGTATTCATCATGATTTGAACCCTTGTTTTTTAATGTTATTTTCTCATTTTGTTCTTGTATTGGGTGGCTAATAGGTGGAGTTGTACCGTTAATCCATCTGCTTTATATTATTAGAAACAAAAATCAAAGACTCAGGAATACTCAGAGTTATTAAAATAGAAACTGATAAAGCTGAAATTCATTCCCATATTGACCATGACTATGCTTTTTAAAATAATATCATAGTGACTTGTAACTCTCATTAAGTATTTGGTTTGGTCTAGTATTGGTAAATATTTAAAAATCCAACTTATTTAAAATTAAATGAATGGTTTAGTTTAAGTTGATGATTTTTAAGAAATGTATTTTTTTTTCTTCTTTTAGTTCTCCAGTAAGAATTTTTTCTTTCCCTTAATAAGAAATGTCTTTACATAACGTTTTGAGTTTCATCTTAAAACATTTATCTGAGATGATGCACTATTTAGGGGTCAGAGGCACAGTCAATGTGATCTGTCTGCCCAGTTCTTAACTCCAGTTCTGCCACTCACTTGCTGGGTAAATTGGCAAATTGCATCATCTTTCTGTGCTTTGCTTTATTCTGCTTTAAAATGAAAATAATAATAGTGTCAATTTTGAGCATTTAATTAAGACTTGTAAGAGGGATGCTTAATGTCTTGTATGTATTAGACATTCAGTAAACATTGCCTCCTTTCCCTCTCTCTCTCTCCCCCTCTTTCTCACTTTCACACACGTGCATGTGTGTGCACACACACACACGCACACACACACACACACACACACACACACACACCTCTGCCTTAATATGAGCTTTATCCTTAGCAGGGAGACATATCCAGTTCAATTTAGCTCTGTTTGTCGTTTTTTCTTATCCTATAAATTAGACTTTGTTTTTATTAAGGTAATATTCTTCATACATGTTTGTTTTGATTTATCATTATGTTTAACCATTTATTCAACATTTTCTTTTCATACTTCAATTAGTACAGCTGGAACCATTTAGTTTTTTCCAGTAATGTATTCTTTAAAATTGCATATGTGAAAATCTGTTGGTTAAAAATGCTCTTGTATTCTAGTTTAACTGAAGATGTCTTTTTTCTGCTTCTATTCTTGTAAGAAAGTCATGTTATGTATACAACTGTAGGTTGCAATTTGAAGATTTCTTCAGAATTCCATTTATTGCTCATAAAACATTTGACATGGATGTTATCAATGAATGAACAGTTTTTTCTCTCTGCCAACTTTTAAGGTAATTTCTTTCTTTGATATTTTACATTTATGGGTAACTAAAATATAATACAATGTATTCATTTTCTTTTTTTTTCAATATATGAAGTTTATTGTCAAATTGGTTTCCATACAACACCCAGTGCTCATCCTAAAAGGTGCCCTCCTCAATACCCATCACCCACCCCCCACCCCCCATCAACCCTCAGTTTGTTCTCAGTTTTTAAGAGTCTCTTATGCTTTGGCTCTCTCCCACTCTAACCTCTTTTTTTTTTCTTCCTTCCTCTCCCCCATGGGTTTCTCTTAAGTTTCTCAGGATCCACATAAGAGTGAAACCATATGGTATCTGTCTTTCTGTGTATGGCTTATTTCACTTAGCATAACACTCTCCAGTTCCATCCATGTTGCTACAAAGGGCCATATTTCATTCTTTCTCATTGCCACGTAGTACTCCATTGTGTATATAAACCACAATATTTTTATCCATTCATCAGTTGATGGACATTTAGGCTCTTTCCATAATTTGGCTATTGTTGAAAGTGCTCTATAAACATTGGGGTACAAGTGCCCCTATGCATCAGTACTCCTGTATCCCTTGGGTAAATTCCTAGCAGTGCTACTGCTGGGTCATAGGGTAGGTCTATTTTTAATGTTTTGAGGAAACTCCACACTGCTTTCCAGAGTGGCTGCACCAATTTGCATTCCCACCAACAGTGCAAGAGGGTTCCCGTTTCTCCCTATCTTCTCCAGCATCTATAGTCTCCTGATTTGTTCATTTTGGCGACTCTGACTGGCGTGAGGTGATATCTGAGTGTGGTTTTGATTTGTATTTCCCTGATGAGCGACATTGAGCATCTTTTCATGCAAAACTAAAAAGCAACCAACGGAATGGGAAAAGATATTTGCAAATGACATATCGGACAAAGGGCTAGTATCCAAAATCTATAAAGAGCTCACCAAACTCCACACCCGAAAAACAAATAACCCAGTGAAGAAATGGGCAGAAGACATGAATAGACACTTCTCTAAAGAAGACACCCGGATGGCCAACAGGCACATGAAAAGATGCTCAATGTATTTATTTTCTACCCATACATAGCAAATCACCACAAACTTGGCTTAAAACAACACAAATGTATTATCTCTCAGTTTCTGAGTCACAAGTTCAGGTACTACAAGAGTAGGCTTTCTGCTGAGGTCTCACTAAACTGAAGTCAAGATGTTGCTCAGTCTGAGCAGAAAGATCTAAAAGCTATGGGGAAGAATTTGTTTCCAAACTCATACAGGTTGTTGACAGAATTCAGTTCTTTGAAGTTGTAGGATTGAGGTGCCCTCATATTTTTTGGCAAGGGCCTCCCCCATCATTAAAGCCAGCAATGAGTTTTCTTCTCATCAAATTCTTCTCACTCTCTAAATCTGTGTCGCTAGGAAAATTCCAGTCTCTACTTTAGGCTTACCTGATTAGGTTACATTCACCCAGGATTATCACCCTATTTTAAGGTCAACTATATTGGAACCTTAGTTATACCTAAAATCCTTTCTCAGCACACCTAAATTAGTGTTTGAATAACTTGAGTGCACAATGGGATGGGGAGAGGGGAGAATCTTTCTCTACCTGAGCTTCCGTTTGTTTCATAGGTCTGGATTCTTTTCACCTGCTATGTCTTCAAATATTGTCTCATTTTCAATATGCTATTTTCCTCTTGAAATTTACTTAAATGTGTTTACCATCAAATTATTATGTATCTTTAATAGTTTTTAATCTCACACTTTTATCTCATAGTCTCTGTAATGTTGTTGCAGTGTTATTAGCACAATTACAATTATCTCTGTAACAGTTGTTTCATTGACATGAAAGGATAGAAGATTGAGGGGGGCACCTGGGTGGCTTGGTTGGTTGGGCATCTAACTATTGATTTCACCTCAGGTCATGATTGGTCAAGAGATTGAGCCCCTCATCGAGCTTCATGCTGGGGTGGAGCCTGCCTGAGATTCTCTTTCTCTCTCTCCGTCTCTCCCCTGCTCACACTCTCAATCTCTCTCTCTCTCTCTCTCTCTCTCTGTTTAAAAAAAGAAAGATTGAGGAAAATTAGAATTATGACTTAACTGCAGGTTCCTGTTAAAAAAACTTTTTCTTTTGGGGTGCCTCAATAGCTCAGTTGGTTGAGCATCCGACTTCAACTCAGGTCATGATCTCACAGTTCGTGGGTTTGAGCCCTGCAAGGGGCTCTATGCTGACAGCTCAGAGCCTGGATCCTGCTTCAGATTCTGTCTCTCTCTCTCTCTGCCCCTCCCCTGCTCGCACTCTATCTCTCTCTCTCAAAAGTTAATCAACATTAAAAAAATTAAAATAAAAACTGTTTCTTTTATCCTCCCAGAAGGAAATGTCCTTAATTGTCACAAGTACAGTTATCATGGGGAAGGGACACTCCTGGGAACCTTGGCTTTATTAAATAGCATCCCCCTGTGTATTATTAAAAATTAATGTTATAACAGCTTTCACACTTATTTTTAAATGATTTATTTTGAAAAATACATTTTCCATTTTTATCATATATTTTTACTAGTGTTCCTTCATGGCATACACTACTAACACCATAAAATTACAAGTTGAACCAGGTCACACATCTAATCACTTCAGTTATATGCCAAGTGATTTTCCAGTTATACCTTCCAGGTCAAGAATTCTCTCTTCAGCTATACCTAATATACTATTTTCACTATTAATTTAATCTTTTAAAATTTATTTATTTATTTTGAGACTGAGAGGGGGGAGGGGCAGAGGGAGAGAGAGAATCCCAAGCTGGCTCCACACTGTCAATGCAGAGCCTGGCATGGTGCTCAAACCCACAGATTGTGAAATCACGATCTGAGCTGAAGTCGAGAGTTGGACACTTAACTGACTAAGCTACCCAGATGACCCCCCATTAATTTAAGTTTAATATTTATATTTTTCATTTCTAAAAGTGATTTTATTTTTCACATTGGTTTAAACATCTCAATAGTCCCTGGTTGTTTAATCATTTTAATGATTCCCAACTTTGTGCTCTATAAACATTTAAGTATACTTATTTTAAATATAATTAATACATCTTAGAATATAAAGGCCTTAGAGTTGTAAATATATGTATTTTTTTCTGTGACTCTCAGTCCTAATGACTTGTTAAATTATGTATTTGGTAATTTTTAATAATGGGTTCATACTTAGTTGATTTTAATCTATGGGGATTCTGTGAAGCTAATTTCCAAAAGAAAAACTTGAGATCTTCCATTGGGAAGACAGAGTACTTCCTTGTGACCTTTTATCATCCAACAAACATTGTTGGATTAAAGTGAGAGACTATGGTTAATTTCCCCCACCTTGCTTTTCGTGAAAATCTCCTGAACAACTACAATGCTGATGAAGTCTACCATCAAAATACTATGGTTTCCCAGTCTGCTTACTTCTCTTAGCCAATATCTCCTATTGGCTCTACTTTTTTGCTCCTATTTCCATCTACTTTGTGTGAGCCTTGTGTGGGTAGTTTGGATACTTTTATTATTTTTTGGTGAACAATAATGCCTTAAAATATGTCTTATTTACATGATGTTGTGTTTAGTATTCCATTCTGCTGGAAAAAAAATAATTTATATGATCTTCAAAGTAAGAGTTGTTAAGGTATTTCTTCAGTAAGAGACCAATATCAAATATTTGCGTAATTTTGAGGGAGGAGCCAAGATGGCAGAACAGCATGGAAGCTTTTTGTGTGTCTCACGTCCATGAAGTACAGCCAAACCAACACTAAACCATCCTACACACCTAGAAAACTGATTGGAGGATTAACACAACAATCTGCACAACCTGAACTACAGAATTCAGCAAATACATGGTGTTGCGAGCTGAATTTGGGGAGCGAGAAGGCACGAAAGGTAGGGAACCGCTTTTATGGGCAAAGAGAGGACAGAGACTGGGGAAGGGGAGAGCATATGGGAAAAGCACCCCTCCCCAAAAGCAACTGGAGAGAAAGTGGAAATTGGAAACAGTCACAGAGACTAAACTGAAAAGGGAGAAAGGAGAAAGGAGAGGGTTTAAGTTCCATCAAGACTGGAAACAAGGGGAGCACAAAGTTTGCAACTCCGCAGCTCTACACCTGGCAGTGCTCTGGTGGGCAGGGTGAATCCCCAGGACCAGAGTGGGGTCCGGGAGGTTCTCAGGCCACATGGGGAAAAGCGGTTACACTGCTGGAAGGACATTTGGTAGAGAATGTTGAAGTCACCTGGTCCCAGCAGACCCCAGAGAATGGCCACATTCGCTGGTGCTGGGGCAAGGTTGTTAAGGGTGAAGGCTGGTGCCAGATGTGTGTTGTGATTTTCCATAATCCCTGAAACACAGTTGCTACACTATCTCGTGAAATTTTTCTGGGGTGGGCTGGCACCTGGCTGCAGTCTCGGGGCACTGGCAACAACAGGGTCCAGCAGGAGTTCCTGGGTGCAGCTGATATTCGGCCATTGCTCATTCAGCCATTGTTCGGTGAGACCCTCCCGCAGAGGGGCAGAATGGGTCAAAGCCACAGTCCTTCAGAAGTAAGGGGCCAGGGAAAACAGCCACATCTGAGACAAAACTTGGGAGAGAGGTACTGCCTCGGGCCTGGTTACGGAGATTGGAAAATTGGGGAGTGGACCAGAGCTGAAGACAGAGGATGGGTGCACGACTGCTGATCCAGGAGAACAGACTCGGTAGCAGGGTGGCACCATTTTCACCGCTCCTGCACATGCGTATATGCACCTACAAGCACCGCACAATCCACCTCAGTAGGCTAGAAACGCCTTCTAGTGGAGAGCAGAGCTGTTACACTGAGCCCTGCCCAACTGGGCCAACTTCACTCTTCAAGAACACAAGTCTCACCGCCGGTTTAATTTATGGACTATAAAGAGCTACATAGACTGACTTCTAGGGGAAAAAAAGCAATTTCAGTCCTACTTCAATCTGTTAGCAGGTTCATCTATTCAATTTTCTTTCTTTTTTTTCTTTTCTCTTTTACAATTCTTTACTTTTTCTTCAATACAGAAAGAGAAAAAAATCATCTTTATTTTCAGTTTTTATTAAAACTATCTTTCTTTAATTTTTATTACTATATTTTTTACTTTTTGTGTAAATTTTTTCAAATTCTACTTTACTTCCATCATTTTATTTTAGTCTACTTCAGTGTATTCACCTTTTCAAATTTTCAAACAATTTCCTTTTTTTCTTTTTCTTTTTTTCTTTTTTGTTTCCTTTCTTTTTCTTGAATGCAAAAAGAAAAACTTCATTTTTACTTTCAATTTCTATTAAAAATATTCTTCTATATTATTTGCTTTTATGTAATTTTTTTCAAAAACTATTTGACTTCCATCATTTTATTTTAGTCTACTAAAGTATATTCACTTTTTCAAATTTTCAAACGGTGTCTTTTTTCTTCTCTTTTTTAATTTTTTATCTTTTTTCTTTTTCATTTCTTTTCTTTTTTATTAAATACACAAAATGAAAAAATTCATATTTATTTTTAATTTTTATTAAAATATGTTTCTTTAATTTTTTTATACTATATTCTTTCCTCTTGTGTATATTTTTTCAAATTCTATTTTACCCCCATCATCTCATTTTAGTCTACTTCAGTGTATTCATTTTTTCAAATTCTAAAAGATTTCCTTTTCTTTCTTCCCCCCCCCCTTTTCTTTTTCTCTAATCTGTCAAACCACTTTCAACACCCAGACTAAAACACATCTAGGATCTAGCATCATCCATTTGATTTGTGTGCGTGTGTGGTTTTAATTTTAATATTTTTTTAATTTTAATTTTTTATAATTTCAGTTTTTCTACCTCATTAATTCCTTTTCTCCCTTCAAAATGACAAAATGAAGGCATTCACCCCAAAAGAAAGCACAAAGAAATGACAGCCAGGGAGTTAACCAACACAGACACAAGCAAGATGTCTGAACCAGAATTTAGAATCATGATAATAAGAATACTAGCTGTAGTTGAAAATAGATTAGAATCTCTTTCTGCAGAGATAAAAGAAGTAAAAAATAACCAGAATGAAATTAAAAATGCTATAACTGAGCTGCAATCACCAATGGATGTAGCAACAGCAAGGATGGATGAGGCAGAACAGAGAATCAGCGATACAGAGGACAAACTTATAGAGGATAATGAAGCAGGAAAAAAGAGGGAGATGAAGGCAAAAGAGCACGATTTAAGAATTAGAGAAACGAGTGACTCATTAAAAAGGAACAAAATCAGAATCATAGGGGTCCCCGAAGAGGAAGAGAGAGAAATAGGGGTAGAGAGATTATGTGAGCAAATGATAGCGGAAACTTTACAAACCGGGGAAAATACACAGACATCAAAATCTAGGAAGCACAGAGGACCCCATTAGATTCAACAAAAACTGACCATCAACAAGGCATATCATAGTCAAATTCACAAAATACTCAGGCAAGGAGAGAAACATGAAAGCAGCAAGGGAAAAAAAGTCCCTAACCTGCAAGCGAAGACAGATCAGGTTTGCAGCAGACCGATCCAGAGAAACTTGGCAGGCCAGAAAGGAGTAGTGGGCTATATTCAGTGTGCTGAATCAGAAAAAAATATGCAGCCAAGAATTCTTTATCCAGCAAGTCTGTCATTCAAAATAGAAGTAGAGATTAAAAGTTTCCCAGACAAACAAAAATTAAAGGAGTTTCTGACCACTAAACCAGCCCTGCAAGAAATTTTAAGGGGGATTTTCTGAGGGGAGAAAAGATGAATATAAAGCACAGAAGATTAGAAAGGACCAGAGAACACAACTGGAAACTCCAACTCTACAAGCATCATAATGGCAATAAATTCATATCTTTCAGTACTCACTCTAAATGTCAATGGACTCAATGCTCCAATCAAAAGACATAGGGTAACAGAATGGATAAGAAAACAAGATCCATCTATATGCTGTTTACAAGAGATGCACTTTAGACCCAAAGACACCTTCAGATTGAAAATAAGGGGATGGAGAACCATCTATCATGCTAATGGTCCACAAAAGAAAGCCAGTAGCCATACTTCTATCAGACAATCTAGACATTAAAATAAAGACTGTATCAAGAGATGCAGAAGGGCATTATATGATAACCAAGGGGTCTATAGACCAAGACCTAACAACTGTAAACATTTATGCACCAAATGTGGTGCGCCCAAATATATAAATAAATTAATCACAAACATAAAGAAACTCATTGATACTAATACCATAATGGTAGGAGACTTCAACACCCCACTCACAGCAATGGACAGATCATCTAATCAAAAAATCAACAAGGAAACAATGGCTTTGGATGACACACTGGACCAGATGGACTTAGATATATTCAGAACATTTCATCCTAAAGCAGCAGAATATACATTCTTCTCCAGTGCACGTGGAACGTTCTCCAGAATAGACCACATACTGGGACACAAATCAGCCCTAAGTAAGTACAAAAAGATTGCTATCATACTGTGCATATTTTCAGACCACAATGCTATGAAACTCAAATACTTGGAGACTGAAGAACATCCTACTAAAGAATGAATGGGCTAACCAAGAAGTTAAAGAGGAAATTAAAAAGTATATCGAAACCAATGAAAATGAAAACACCACAACTCAAAACTTCTGGGATGCAGCAAAGGTGGTCTGGGACGCAGCAAAGGCAGTCATAAGAGGGAAGTATATAGCAATCCAGGCCTTCCTAAAGAAGGAAGAAATATCTCAGATACACAACCTAAACTTACACCTTAAGGACCTGGAAAAAAGAACAGCAAATAAACCCAAAACCAGCAGAAGGCAGGAAATAATAAAGATTAGAGCAGAAATTAATGCTATCAACACCCCCCCCCAAAAAAAAAAAACAACAAAAACAGAACAGATCAATGAAAACAGAGCTGGTTCTTTGAAAGAATTAACAAAATTGAAAAACCACTAGCCAGTTTGATCAAAAAGAAAAAGGAAAGGACCCAAATAAATAAAATCAAGAATGCAAAAGGAGACATCACAACCAACACAACAGAAATAAAAACAATAATAAGAGAATATTATGAGTAGTTATATGCCAATAAAATGGGTAATCTGGAAGAAATGGACAAATTCCTAGAAACATATACACTACCAAAACTGAAACAGGAAGAAATAGAAAATTTGAACAGACCCATAACCAGTAAGGAAATCGAATTAGTAACCCAAAATCTCCAAAAAAACAAGAGTCCAGGGCCAGATGGCTTTCCAGGGGAATTCTACCAAACATTTAAGGAAGAGTTAACACCTATTCTCTTGAAGCTGTTCCAAAAAATAGAAATGGAAGGAAAACTTCTAAACACTTTCTATGAAGCCAGCAATACCTTGATTCCAAAACCAGACAGAGACCATACTAAAAAGAACTATGGACCAATTTCCCTGATGAACATGGATGCAAAAATCCTCAACAAGATATTAGCCAACCAGATCCAACAATACATTAAAATAATTATTCACCATGACCAAGTGGGATTTATACCTGGGATGCAGGGCTGGTCCAATATCCACAACAATTAACGTGATTCATCACATCAATAAAAGACAGGACAAGAACCATATGATCCTCTCAATAGATGCAGAGAAAGCATTTGACACATTACAGCATCCTTTCTTGATAAAAACCCTCAAGAAAGTAGGGATAGAAGGAGCATACCTCGAGATCATAAAAGCCATATATGAATGACCCAACGCTAATATCATCCTCAATGGGGAAAAACTGAGAGCTTTCCCCCTAAGGTCAGGAACAAAACAGGGATGTCCACTCTCGACACTGTTATTCAACATAGTATTGGAAGTCTTAGCCTCTGCAATCAGACAACACAAAGAAAAGACATCCAAATCGGCCAGGAGGAAGTCAAATTTTCACTCTTCGCAGATGACATGTTACTCTATATGGAAAACCCAAAAGATTCCACCAAAAAAATGCCTGGATTGATTCATGAATTCAGCAAAGTTGCAGGATATGAAATCAATGCACAGAAATCAGTTGCTTTCCTATACACCAGCAATGAAGTGACAGAGAAATCAAGGAATTGATCCCATTTACAGTTGCACAAAAGAACATAAAATACCTAGGAATAAATCTAACCAAAGAGGTGAAAAATCTATACACTGAAAACTATAGAAAGCTTATGAAAGAAATTGAAGAAGACACAAAAAAATGGAAAAAAGATTCCATGCTTCTGGATAGGAAGAACAAATTTTGTTAAAATGTCAATACTACTCAAAGCAATCTACATATTCAATGCAGTCCCTATCAAAGTAACACCAGCATTCTTCACAGAACTAGAACAAATAATCATAAAATTTGTATGGAACCAGAAAAGACCCCGAATAGCCAAAGCAATCTTGAAAAAGAAAACCAAAGCAGGAGGCATCACAATCCCAGACTTCAATCTGTACTACAAAGCTGTAATCATCAAGACAGTATGGTACTGGCACAAGAACAGACACACAGATCAATGGAACAGAATAGAGAACCCAGAAATGGACCCACAAACATATGGCCAACTAATCTTTGACAAAGCAGGAAAGAAGATCCAATGGAATAAAGACAGTCTCTTCAGCAAGTGGTCCTGGGAAAACTGGACAGTGACATGCAGAAGAATGAACCTGGACCACTTTCTTACACCATACACAAAAATAAACTCAAAATGGATGAAGGACCTAAATGTAAGACAGGAAGCCATCAAATCCTTGAGGAGAAAGCAGGCAAAAAACTCTTTGATGTTGGCCACAGCAACTTCTTACTCAACACATCTCCAGAGGCAAGGGAAACAAAAGCAAAAATGAACTACTGGGGCCTCATCAAAATAAAAACTTCTGCACAGCAAAGGAAACAATCAGCAAAACTAAAAGGCAACCGACAGAATGGGAGAAGATATTTGCAAATGACATATCAGATAGAAGGTTAGTATCCAAAATCCATAAAGAACTTACCCAACTCAACACCCAAAAACCAAATAATCCAGTGAAGAAACGGGCAAAAGACAGGAATAGACACTTCTCCAAGGAAGACTTCCAGATGACCAACCGACACATGAAAAAATGCTCAACATCACTCATCATGAGGGAAATACAAATCAAAACCACAATGAGATGCCACCTTACACCTGTGAGAATGGCTAACATTAACAACTCAGGCAACAACAGATGTTGTCAAGGATGCAGAGAAAGAGGATCTCTTTTGCATTGTTGGTGGGAATGCAAGCTGGTGAAGCCACTCTGGAAAACAGTATGGAGTTTCCTCAAAAAACTAAAAATAGATCTATCCTATGACCCAGCAATTGCACTACTAGGTATTTATCCACGGGATACAGGTGTGTGGTTTCGAAGGGACACATGCATCCCCATGTTTATAGCAGCACTATAATCAATAGCCAAGTTTGGAAAGAGCCCAAATGTCCATCGATGGATGAATGGATAAAGAAGATGTGGTGTATATATATACAATGGAGTATTACTCGGCAATCAAAAAGAATGAAATCTTGCCATTTGCAACTATGTGGATGGAACTGGAGGGTATTATTCTAAGTGAAATTAGTCAGTCAGAGAAAGACAAAAATCATATGAGTTCACTCATATGAGGACTTTAAGAGACAAAACAGATGAACATAAGGGAAGGGAAACAAAAATAATATAAAAACAAGGAGGGGGACAAAACAGAAGAGATTCATAAATATGGAGAACAAACTGAGGGTTGCTGGAGGGGTTGTGGGAGGGGGGATGGGCTAAATGGGTAAGGGGCATAAAGGAATCTACTCTGAAATCATTGTTGCACTATATGCTAATTAATTTGAATGTAAACTTAAAAAATAAAATTAAAAAGAAATATTTGAGTAATTTGTAATTTACTCTGGTTCCCTGGTGTTAGACATCCATAATATTCTGAAATAATCTATGTCTCTTTTAGAAAAGAAATAAACTAACAATAACAATAGCTATGTTTAGTTGGGTAGTATAGAAAACAAGAGTTCAGAGATTTACCCAAATTCTCTTGATATTACATTGGTGAAGCAGGGATTCCCAGTTCAACAATAGTTAAAGTATAGTCTACAAACAATAGCTGAGGAAGGGCCAACTTGCCAGACTTTCTGAAAGATTGTCCGGTGATCCCAGGGATTATAATATAGTCTGTGAATTGGTCCCTCTTGTGAGATAAAGGAGTTGGAATAATCAGGTGGTTGTATGATAGCAGGTACCAGAAGACCACTTGGGAGTCCAGCTGAGTAACGGAGTCTTAACTGTCCTGTGAAGAGAAAACAGCTAAGATTTACCCACCACTACTATCAAGAACCACACCATGCTTGTCTCATAGAAAGGAAATGATCTGGTTTCACCCATATACACATAATCCCTACCCTTACCTGTCATGCCATGTGAAGAAAGCTGGCAGGCCAGTGCAATTAAATTTAGGATGTGGAAGAAGAGAAGAATAAACAAAGTTGGAAAGAGAAGGGAAGCTCCGAGAAAGTGATTTTGAAACAGACAATGACTATGCTTACAATAATTTGATTCAGGCTAGGAAAAAATAGAAGAGACCTAACTCTCCTGATTATTTTAAATTTACTTTTTACCTCTGATAGTAAAGAATGGTTTTTTTGTTTCTTGTGGTTTTTTTTGCTTGTTTGTTTGTTTTTGTCAAAGAAAGTGCTGCAGTGACTAAAAGGTAGGGAGGTTTGATATTCATACATAGCTGATTGTTGAGTGCACAGTTCATATCCAGAATTGGAAATTTTAATTTAATACACAAAATGTATCATTCAGTTTGTGATGTTGACAGTAAAAATTTGTGCCATGGAAAACTCATATTGCCAGGAACCTCTAAGCTTCATGTAAGTTGATTTCTTATAAAGATCAACTAACACTGCTTAAGCACAAATGTGGTATATATTGTGTTAGAATTATATATAAATCAAGTAGCACAGAGCAAAAACAACATGTAATGCAATATATTTCTTTATCTGAGAAGTAATTTTCCTGATGAAATTGCTATGCTTCATTTCTAGCAATAGATTTAACTCAGGTAATCTAAAGCTAGGGAATGTCAGAAAGCTGCCAATTCTCCAGAGAGAGGGTCTCATCTTATTAAGCAGTGCAACTCTGACAGCATGTAGGATATTTCTCAATTAATTTCCTTTTCTGAGAAGGTATTCTACACATTGGGGAACATCATATGCTCAAAGGTTTCTCAATAGTGCTACTGAAAATTGATTTATGACAGGGAGAATCAGGATCATAGGGTCCCCAAACAGCCTCCTGAAAGAATGATTTTTCAAAATGAAATAAAAGTAAGACAATTCCAAAAATTCTTCAGAGAACACCCCATGCATTAAGAATGTCTCTGGAGGCTTATTCAGCTAAAAGTCCCATATATTTTCTTTAGAAGAGATTAGAAAGTCGCTGAACAACTCAGGCCACCTACATGTCTATGTAAAATTGAATTGTCGTGCAAAGAGGTTTAAAGTTGTTTAACGTTACTTAGATGCCATATACTTTTACCAAACTTCAGTGAGAGAAAAAATTCTCAATATACAATGAATAGAATGGTAAAAAAGTTAAACAAATTTTTGGTGGAAAGAAGTTACCTTTACTATCTCTTTCCAGTTTTTAAATAATGCTCATTGAAGACTCTGAACTAGGAGTATAAAATTAGGATCATTTGTATAAGTGACTAAACTTGTATCATGTTGTCATGACTTCCTTTCTTTTAATAGGATCTTTGTTCCCAGACAGGATCTCCTTATACTTGCCTTGGTTGAACCCAAACCTGTATCCTCTATTTAATATACTTAAAGTAGTTACTTTATAGTATGTGGGGGAAATGTACATTGCCAACATTTCTTCAGAATGCTTAGTTTCAACTCAGTAGTTGTACACATTCATTATTATACCTGACAAGTAGCTTCCTAATGTCATAATTAATCTATGGCAACAGAGTCAATAAGAGTCCAATATTCTGTTACAACTGTGAAAATCAGAGCTTGTGAACTCTAAATCTTGACCTATTTTAAATATGGAATGATATTATTAAATTATTAATAAAAGTTCTCATAAATTCAAAATGTGTCATCAGCTAGAAATTTAAACGAAGGAAATTTCAAAGATTGTTATTCTTATAAGGATGGATCCCCAGGAGTAGACTTAAAAACAGGAGTCGGGGCACCTGGGTGGCTCAGTTGGTTGAGCATCTGACTTCGGCTCAGTTCATGATCTCACAGTTTGTGGGTTTGAGCCCCGTGTCAGGCTCTGTGCTGACCGCTTGCTCAGAGCCTGCAGCCTGCTTTGGATTCTGCATTTCCTTCTCTCTCTGCCCCTCCCCTGCTCACACTTTGTCTCACTCTGTTTCTCAAAAATAAATAAATGTAAAAAAAATTTTAAAAGACCGGGGGTCAGATGCACACAAAATTGTTTTCAGATAAACGATGCCACTATGCATGCTTACCTAGTCAAAATGTCCTTTCTTTATACAATGTAAAGAAGCAAAATATAAACTGTAGTTTACCCATTCAACCTTACAAACCATATGTATTAAGTTAAATTACCTTTTACTTACATTTTAAAATTTAAATTTCTATTAAAAATTTCTTAGAGAAAATTAGCTCTTTAAGCTGGACAACTAAGTGACATTATTTGTGTGTATTATATATATTATATAATATATATGTATATATGTATATATATGTATGTATATGTATATAATACATATATGTATATATATGAGAGAGAGAGAGAGAGACTGAGAAAGGAGATTCCATTTATCAATATCAGGAAGAAAAGCATGAACAAGACTATCTATTTTAAAGACTCCTAAAGGATAATAAAGGAATATGACAAAATAATAAAGGAGTATTACAAACAATTATATACTCATACATTGAATTGTACTCAGATGAAATGGGAAAATCCTTAAATAATGCAAACTGCAAAGCTGACTATAGAAGAAATAGTTGAAGAAAATGTATGTATTTATTTACAAGATGTATTTGTAGTTAGAAATGTAACGAGGAAATATTTAAGAGCTAAAGAGTTCTGGGGCACCTGGGTGGCTAAGTTGGCTAAGCATCTGACTTCCACTCATGTCATGATCTCCGGGTTCATGAGTTGGAGCCCCGCGTCGGGTTCTGTGTCTGAAGCTCGCTTCAGATTCTGTGTCTCCTCTTTCTGTCCCTTCCATGCTCATGCCCTGTCTCTCTCTGTCTCAATAATAAATAAACATTAAAAAAAATTAAAGAACTAAAGAGTTCTCATTTTACAAAATCCTCCCAGAAAATAAAGTAGGGAGGAATTCTCCCATCTCATTTTTAAGGCCAGAATTTCCCAGAAACCTAGAAAAATACACTATAAGAAATAAAATCATCAAACCAATATCCATCATGTTCAAAGTCACAAAAAATGTTATTATGAGCACATGAAATTATCCTTTGAAAGAAGTAATATAATGAATGTTTTGTTACATTGAATGTTGGCTTTAAATAAATTTCTTTCATTGCAGTATGGCAAATGGCAAGTGAGCATGTGTATGTTGTTAGAAGCCTAAAAATATACCAAATGTGGATGTAGCAGTTATCTAAGTAACAGATTGCAAATATTTACAAGCAAAATTAATCTGGCTTCTCAGTTTGAATTGCAGTTTACAAACACCAGTACAAATCAGCATGTATGTCAGTAGGAATAGGTGTTCATACATCTTGTCATTAGTGGTATCCTAACAGTGTCTTGCTCACGGATCATCTGAAGGACAGGTGGACATTCATCACCAAATATATTTGGAGACTTGCTGATTGTCAAAATCATAAGAACCTTTTTAAAAATACACAAATAGCCTCACTTGGAAGAGTATAAACCACATGTTTTGGTTCCTTGTTCTGCAGTTGTATAACACAGCAGAGTGTTACAAGATACAAAATTTAAATTTCAAAATATGAACCCTTTGGTATAATGCACACAATTATGCTGCTTACTGACTCATAATCTGTGTCAGGCGCTGTTCTTGACTGTGGGCTTGGACCTGCTGGCAGTGTAAAACTGCTTTGTTTAAAACACGCTGTTTCTTACGTACTTCAATCATTTTATATTCTTACTGTAATTGTTATTTTAAGATAACTTTTTTTTCTTTATCATAAAATGATGTCAAAATAAGCAAATGTAGGGGCGCCTGGGTGGCGCAGTCGGTTAAGCGTCCGACTTCAGCCAGGTCACGATCTCGCGGTCCGTGAGTTCGAGCCCCGCGTCAGGCTCCGGGCTGATGGCTCGGAGCCTGGAGCCTGTTTCCGATTCTGTGTCTCCCTCTCTCTCTGCCCCTCCCCCGTTCATGCTCTGTCTCTCTCTGTCCCAAAAAAAAAAAAAAAAAAAATAAGCAAATGTACTCTAGAGGGTATTGGTGATTCAGGATAACATTACTTTTGATCCTCCAAACCCCTGATTACCACCTACACACACATTTTTCATATATTTTATTAATCTTTTTCTTTATATATGTATGTATATATATATGTATATTTATTTGATGTTTATTTTTGAAAGAGAAAGAGACAGAGCAAGAACAGGGGAAGGGACAGAGAGAGAGAGGGAGATGCAGAATCCAAAGCAGGCTCCTGGCTCTGAGCCATCAGTGCAGAGCTGGACATGGGCCTCAAACTCACAAACTGCTAGATCACGACTTGAGCTGAAGTCAAAGACTTAACCAACTGAGCCACCCAGGTGCCCCTCTTTAAATATGTTTTTTATGTTTATTTATGTATTTTGAGAGAGACAGTCACAGCACAAATAGGGGAGGGGCAGAGAGAGAGGGAAAGAGAGAGAATCTGAAGCAGGCTCTGCACTCCAGCGCAGAGTTCAATGTGGAGCTCAGACTCACAAAACTGTAAGCTCACGACATGAGCCAAAACCAAGAGTTAGACGCTTAACCAACTGAGCCACCCAGGCGTCCCCACTTTTTAAATCTTTTGATCTATAAACACCATTCCAATACTGTGAAGAAGAGGAAGAAAAAGTGAAAATGAAAATTTTTATGTAATTTGGTCAATTTTAGAGTAATTTTATTGTATTTTTTTTTCTTATTTTGGAATAATTTCTTATTTTGGAATAAAACACCATTGAGATCTCTACATTTCACTCCTCGCTGGAAATTTCAATACATCGATCATTTCCCTTGTGTAAGGCAGAACATAGTAATTGTGGGGGATGAGCTGAAAGAGCAGAGCACCACTGTTGTGATTATGGACTTGTAAATTGCATCTCATGCAGTGCTGGTGGTGAAGGGTGGGGGCTGTTGTGCTTTAGGGAGACATTATTCTATTTGCTTCTCCAGATTCATTGTGTACTTTGCTCTGCTCTGTCTTTTGTCCCAGAGGCTGCTATCTGTATGTTGTACCATCCAGGCTTCCTTGCATGTGGCTTTTCATGCAGTTTGGCCAATGGAAAGCACTGGTTAGAGATCAGAGAAAGTTTCATTTCTTAACTGTGGATGCAGATCCACATTTTGTAGCAAATCCACAAAATTGTAGCTCTCGCCAGATTCTTATAATAGCTGTACTGATTCCACTGTTATTAAACCCCAGATATGTCACCATCATTTTTTGTTTCCCTTAACTCTGCTCACACCTCTGGGAATAGTCTTTTCATTAAACTTTTTTTTTTTAATTTACTTCTTAAAATGTGTTGTTTCAAGCTGGAATCCTGAAAGATACAGTAACCGGTACCAGAAGTGATCTTAGGAAACATGCCCTCGAACTGACATTCTGGTGATGGGTTATTCACATGTAGGTTGAGCGTACAAACACCCTCCGAGTCATATATATCCTCCTAATAATCATGTATAACTTCCTAAGTACAGGGGGAGATGAGCCACTGGTTATCTACAGCATCCAGCAGCATCACAATGCTCAGTAGTGGCAAGGCCAGAGGACAGGTTGAGGTAGCCATGTCAAGGTATCATGTGACTTGTGGAACTTGTCAGTTATAGCCATGTGTGGTAGGCTGGCTAATTCTGATGCTCTAGATATGATTTTCAAAAATGCGCAAATAATCAAAATTTTAACTATTAACAGGTACAGATGGAGAATTGGTAATCCTCCATTTTGACTTTAAAGAAATAGGCTTTCTTCTTAAATCTAGCCCTATGCCTGCTTAAGAGCTTTACAATGGGAGCATTAAAAGTCCTCTTACGCTAGGATACATACTCTTAAGAATGAGCAGGGCTCATCTGAATAGAGGGAAAAGAGACCGAAAATTTTGAGCCTTTATGTTCCCCAGAAGCTTCCTTGACAGCAGTAGCAGCAATTCCCAATCCATACTATTTCTCTGGTATGCACACTACCAAAGCCTTCACTTGGGACAGGTGCCATACAGTGGGATACTCCCCAGACATACCATCACCATCTCTCTTTCTCTCCAAGCCCACGATAAAAGTTAGATATAAATGCTGCTCATATTGAGAAGTCAAAAATTTGTTCCAAGAGGAAATGCTTTTACATAAAAGGAATTGCTATATTTTGCCAGTCTGCAGCACATGGTTTATGGGAAATATGTATAGATGGATATGTAAGAGTGTTAAACCAGGAAGAAGGTTAAACCATGAGGATTGGATCAAGTGGAATTTATGGACATATGTGCTTTCTCTCAGAATATGAGGTTTAATATGTAGTGAGGGAACCTAGAGATGGCATTATGATGGCTAATTAAGGCCGTAACTGAATTGTAACCTATAATTAATGAAGTAAAATTCTCCAACCTGCTTAGCACACTTGAAGAAAGTATATAAAAGTTCAGTGAGGTGGGCACAGTGAATAGCTCTGTTATTCGCAAACTTCTCAAAACAACCTCCCATACTAATTGGAGAGACCCAGAAGACATTCTATTTCTTAAGATATTGAGAAGCAGGGAGAGGGTAGCCTGTGGGAGAAGCACAAATATGTCTATTTCTTGATCCAGTTAATCACATTGGTATGTTCATCTGCTGATAATTCAACAAGATGTTCACTTATGGTTTATCCACTTATCTATTTGCATAAATAAAATATAAAAAAAATTATAAGGGACTTTTTTTTACATTTTTTCTTTTCTTTTTTTTTTATTTTAGAGACAGAGAGTGAAGGAGTAGGGCAGAGGGAGAGAGAGAGAATCTTAAGCAGGCTTTATGTTCAATGCAGAGCTGACACTGGGACTCGATCCCACGATCCTGGAATCATGACCTAAGCTGAAATCAAGAGTTGGATGTTCACATGACTGAGCCACCCAGGAACCCCTATAAGGAACATTTTTGAAATGCATTAGTGGGGGGAGCACATATATTCTTAAAAAAAAAAAAAAAAAAACAATGACTTAGTGACTATTTTCTGTAGACCTGTGGTAATGGTGGAAGAAACCTTAATGGAATGAATTTCCTGAATTAGTGGGGATAATGAGATCCCAACAGAAATAAATCTGACACAATTAGCAAGATATGCCACAGAAAGACAGAGTAACCAGATTATTCTGGAATGCTGTGATCCATGGCTAAATGATGACAAGGTCCCTATGAAGTAGATGGCTAGGCAGCCTTCAGTGAGACTGTTCAGTGTATGTAACTGGAAAACATCTAAGTCTGTTGGCAGAAACTCGATTTGAGTTAATCTAATGTGATTTCTCAACCAATAATAATAAGAATACACTATGAATAGTCTTCACAACTCACTCCACAGGACTAGAGAAAGGAAATACCCGAATCTTCTGAGGGTTTTTTGATACTATCAATGAAATCAACAAGTCCCTAGACACACAAGCCACCACTGAGGTCAGAGTTGGTGATTATAGTGGTCAAATTACATACAGAGTCTTGGCCTGAGCCTGTGTCATAGTCATTGTAGTCTGGGTACAAATTTAATGGCCGTTTCCTCAGGCCCAGAATATACAGTAAAAATATATGGAGTTACTTGAATAATCCTCACATGGATTCTGTGATGAGATTAAGGTGTATTGTTGTAGACAAGGCTTAGTGGAAATTCATGAGACTGTTCCAATCTATCTGCCGAGAAGGAAGTTTTAAATCAATGGTGAATCAAATATTATTGCCTCCATCAAGGATTTTAAAAATACAGGGGTATTAATGCCTATGAAATCCTTATTTACCTCCTGTGTTTCATTGGTCTTATTCCTAAATGCTAAGCTAGCTCAGTATTTTTTATTTATTTATTTTTTGAGAGAGAGAGAGAGAGAGAGAGAGAACAAGCAAGGGAGGGTCAGAGAGAGAGGGAGACACAGAATACAAAGCAGGTTCCAGGCTCTGAGCTGTCAGCACAGAGCCCGATGCAGGGGTCAAACCCACAAACCGTGAGATCATGACCCAAGCCAAAGTCGGATGCGTAACCAACTGAGCCACCCAGGTGCCCCCAAAATAGCTCAGTATTGAGGACTAACTGGGATTATCATGTGCCTTACTAGGTAGTGATGCTAATTAAAATGGTTGATCTTTGGTGTCTTTAATTGGAGAAAATCATTAATAAGAGAGGACTCAACTGTTGCTGTAGCAATTGTTTCTCTTCCATTTCCATCAAAAAAGATGATCAAAAGTATTTTCATATAAGAAGTGTAGCATTACACTGATATTAACCTACATTACGATTATATCAACTCTATTGTTCTGTTATAGATATAGTTCATGAGACTTTACTTTCTTCTTCCTCACAAAGTATCACCCTGATTGATTATACGGAAGACATTTTATGAAAACTAGTTTGTTTAAAGACATTATGCTAATGATGAGTAAAAAGTAGTGAGCACTTTACATTCCTTTAT
This sequence comes from Panthera uncia, assembly GCF_023721935.1. NCBI lineage: Eukaryota > Metazoa > Chordata > Mammalia > Carnivora > Felidae > Panthera > Panthera uncia. The sequence continues at coordinate 145,267,892 of NC_064811.1, forward strand.
GAGAAACACATCTGTGAAGTTCTAGGTTCAAGAATATAGAACTTACTGGCATTTGTCCTCTAAAATCAGACAAACTGGGGCATTGTGCCCTATCTACCAAAAAAGTAGATGCAAATCTAGGTTAATGTCTTTAGATTTGGGGGCCAACATATGTCACATTTAGAGTACCATTCCAACCTATATGGTATCCTATAAGGCTGCCAAATATCAGTGTGGAATGGAGTTAAGAGAAGGCTGTGCAGCAGATACAAATGCAGGTAACTTGCCCAGTTACTTTAATAGCTATGGACTGAAAGGTACCAATAACATCTGTGACAGATAGTAATGTTTCATGGAGTTTTGGGCTCAGAGATTTGAAGCACAATACAGATAACTCAGGTTTTAGCATAATGTCACGTCTTCCTTTACTGACAGCTATTCTCCCTTTGGAAAGCAGATAGATCATGATAGCTTTTGGAGCCTTTTATAGGACAAATGCTCACCACTGGATACTACATTTTTGTGCAAACTTAGCACATATCAAGAAAAGGTTGTCATCAGATCTAGTGAATCATAAAGATGGACATGTGTAGCAACATTATATTATTAAATGAATATGGTGTACCAAGACTGGGCCTAAGCAGGTCCAGAAGGTATACTGGACTTGAGATCAGAAGTCACAAGCAAACTAGATGAGCCCATAGTACCTGCTCTCAGTTCTTGGATGTCTTTCCCTTAGCTAATATCTGTAGCCACATATGAAATTTTCTATATGTGGTTCACAAAATTGGAGAAAGTTCAGATGTGATTTATATAATGATCTGTATAATGTGCTGGCATCAGCTTGAAGATACCATTACAACCCCATTCAGAGTAACACTGTTTAAAAGAAATTATCTCAGTGGATATAACTCCTAAGAATAGATCTGATTATGGTATATATATATATATATATATATATATATAGCTACGTATAGATACATGTATGTATGTATGTGTGTGCATATATGTTTATATGCATGTGTGTAAATATATTCTATTTTATGGAGAAAAGAGATTGCCTAATGTATAAATTTATAGTGATTAATAGACTGGCTAATAAGGTGTTTGAATTATAATGGACCTTAAAAGAAAATAATTTAAAAATTGGTGACAGAAAAGGACAGAAATAATATATAAGTTGTCTTACTGAATAAGCTACATATCTGTGACCTCTATAAAATTATTAACATATTCACATTTTATGTAAATGTACATTACAAAGCATCCACAGAAAGGGAGGCTTTCAGTAATCAAGTGGTCAAGAAGGTAACCCCGTTGGTATCATTCAGCATCATTCTCAGAGCAGCTGATGTAATTAAAATCTATGGAGCCATGAACCAAATGGCCATGAATGGCAAGGTTAAAGACAATGCATGGTTTCAACGAAACACAGAGCTTTATCTCCCGACCACAAGATCATGACCGGAGTCAATATCAAGAGTTGGTCACTTAACTGGCTGAACCCCACAGGCGCCCCCTTTCCTTAAACTCTTATACCAATGCCGCGGTATTTGGATATAAATCTTGACTTGTTCGTGACCATCCAATCCCATATAAGATCTTCTCTCATAGGGAATGCTTTTTATAGCAAAAAAGGTGTGGTGATGGGCTAACTACCCATGAGATTCACTAGTATTACCTTGTACTATATTGCTCAGAGCAACAGGTTTGCTAGAACACTGAGATGATCTGTGGAATACTCAGTTACAGGTCAGTTGGGAGGCAACATCCCAAGAAGTTGACCTATCATTCTTCAAGATGTGATATAGATCTTAACACTAGTGGCTAATAGTTGATGATTTTGTTTGGGAGACAAGAGGTAGAGATGGAAGTATATCTACTCATGATTATAGTTAATCACAATTACTTTTTCATCCTATTTCTTTAACCAAATATGAAGTGGTTTCTTAGGACCTAGTCACCAAGAGAAGAATGTTTCTTTCTAGCAGCACAGTCATGATTCCATTAAATTGGAAACTGTATCTGTCACCTGGCTTTAGTGTTTTTCCTGAAGCTTAAATAAATGGGCAAAGAATGGCAACACTATACTGGTAGGGATGATTGATCATGACTACCAAGGAGAAATGTAATTGCTGCTATACAATGGGGCATAGAAGATTGTGTCTGAAGTCTAGTTTTTAAGGAAACTGACATCTACCTTCAATATTCATCTGTTAGCTCAGTCACTGGGAGTATTAGTGTTAGACAGTTCTCAGCTGTTAGCCCCTTCAGAAATTGCTTCATCTGTCCAGATGCACCTACCCAAGGAAATGATTCTTGATTAGCCATCTCATATCCAGTGTCTGGTTTATGTATTCACATGTCATATATGAATATAGACACAAAATTAATTCAAAATATTTCATAAATCAAAATGGAAAATGAAAAATTATATATCTCTCTTCATCCTTTTACTAGAATGTAAGTGTGTAGGTTTTTTTATTATGGCAAAATATACATTATGTAAAATGTATCATTTTAACTATTTTTAAATTTACAGTATAGTGACATTAAGAATAATCACTTTGTTATACTACCAGCACCGCTATTCACCTCCAGAATTTTTTCATCATCCCAACTGAAACTCTGCATCCATTATCCAATAAATCTCCATTCTCCTCTGCCCTCAGCCCCTGATAATCATTATTCTACTTTTTATCCATGTGGACTTGACTATTCCAGGTACCTCATATAAGAAGTATTGTACCATATCTCTACTTTTGAGTCTGGCTTATTTTACTTAGTACAATGTCTCATCTATGTACCAGAACTTCATTCTTTATTAATGCTGAATAGTATTCTATTATATGTATATGCCACATTGTGTTTATCCATTTATCTATCAATGGTCATTTGGTCTGTTTCCACCTTTAGGCTGTTGTAAATAATGCTGTTATGAACATTAGTGTACAAATACAATTGCTTTCAATTGTATTAGATATATACCCAGAGATGGAATTGCTGGGCCATATGGTAATTCTATGTTTAATTATTTGAGGAATTGCAATACCATTTTCCATAGCAAGTGTACCATTTTACATTCCACCAGCAATGCATAAGGATCCCAGTTTATCCACAATGCCTCCACAAAACACCAACAGTTGTTTTCTGTTCAACTTCTTATTTTTTTTACAGTATCAGGGTAATGAGTGTGAAGTGATATCTCATTGTGGTTTTGGTTTGCATTTCCCTAATGATTAATGATGTGAGCATCTTTTCACCTGCTTATTGGCCATTGATATAACTTGGCTGGAAAAATATCTATTAGAGCCCTTTGCCCATTTTTAAATTCGGTTGTTTTCTTGTTGTTGAGTTTTAGAAATTTTTTTAATATGAAATTTATTGTCAAATTAGTTTCCATACAACATCCAGTGCTCATCCCACCAGGTGCCGTCCTCAATACCCATCACCCACCCTCCCCTCCCTCCCACCCCCATCAACCCTCAGTTTGTTCTCAGTTTTTAAGAGTCTCTTATGTTTTGGCTCCCCCCCCCTCCGTCTCTAACCATTTTTTCCCACCCCCTCCCCCATGGTCTTCTGTTAAGTTTCTCAGGATCCACATAAGAGTGAAAACATATGGTATCTGTCTTTCTGTGTATGGCTTATTTCACTTAGAATAACACTCTCCAGTTCCATCCATGTTGCTACAAAGGGCCATATTTCATTCTTTCTCATTGCCACGTAATACTCCATTGTGTATATAAACCACAATTTCTTTATCCATTCATCAGTTGATGGACATTTAGGCTCTTTCCATAATTTGGCTATTGTTGAAAGTGTTGCTATAAACATTGGGGTACAAGAGCCCCTATGCATCAGCACTCCTGTAGAGTTTTAGGAATTTTTTAAAAAGATATTCTAGGTATAAATCCCTTATATATATTCGTTGCAAATATGTTCTCCTATTCTGTGGTTTCCCTTTTTACTTTGCTGATAATATCGTTTGATAGGTATTTTAACTTCCAAATACAGTAGAGTCTAGAAAAAATCCTCATATATGTGTTTATATGATTTTCAGAGATCATTGAATTTGGAAAAGACAGTCTTTTCAACAAATGATACTGGGAAATTAGATAGCCACTTACAAAAGAAAAAAACAAAAACAAAAACGGCCCCTCCAACACTGTAGAGAAAACTTACCTCAGAATGGATTGAATAACTAAACCTAACTAAAACTAAAAAACTCTTAGAACAAACCATAAGGGGAAAGCTTCATGGCATTGGATATAGTAATTATTTTTGGATATAACGCAAAAGGCACAGGCAATGGAAGAAAAGTTGACAAACTGGACACATCTTTTATTTTTGATCTGTGCCTTTATAATTAGAGTATCTTGTATATAACATATGTTGGGTCTTACATTCTTATTCACTAAGACAGTATCTATCCTTTATTTGGAATACTTATTAAAATTAAAAAAACAATCTGTCCTGTGAAAGGAAAAGTCAAGATAAGGAGAAGAGAAGCCACACACTGGGAGAAAATGTTTACAAAACCTCATCTGATAATGGACTGTTATGCAAAACATACAAAGAGCTCTTACAACTCACAAATGTAAGAAAATAACCAACCCAATTGAGGGCCAAAGACCTTAATAGACACCTCACCCAACAAGATATACATATGACAAGGTGGCATAGGAAAACATGCTCCACATCCTATGTCATCAGGGAAATGCAAACTAAAGCAACAGGAGATACCACTCCACAACTAGTCGAATGGCCAAAATCTGGGACACTGACAAAATCCAATGCCGCTGCCAGTATGCAGCAGCAGGACCTCTCACTCATTGCTGGTGAGAATGCAAAATGACGCAGCCACTTTGGAAGACAGTTGGACAGTTTCTTATAAAACTAAACATACTCTTCCCATGTAATCCACCAATCATGCTTTTTGGTATTTACACAAAGGAATCGAAAACTACGTTTATGCAAAAACTCACACACGGGTGTTTATAGCAGCTTTATTCATTATTGCCATGACTAGGAAGCAACCAAGATGTCCTTCAGTAGGTGAACACACAAATCAATGGTGGTTCATCCAGAGAACGGAATATTATTCAGCGCTGAAAACAATGAGCTCTCAGGCCATGGAAAGACCTGAACGAAACTTAACTGTGTATTACCTAGTGAAAGAAGACAATATGGAAAGTCTACATATTGTATGGTTCTAACTATGTGAAATCCTGGAAAAAGGCAAAACTATACATACAGTAAAAAGATCAGTGGTAAACCGGGGGTCATTGAGGGGAAAATGTGGACCACAGAGGATTTTTATGGCATTGAAAATACTTTGCATGATAACGATGATAATATGTCATTATACACTTGACCAATCCCATAAAAAGTACACCGAGAGTGAACTATAATGTAAAATATGGAATTTGTGTGATAATGATATGTCAGTGTAGGTTTATCAATAGTAACTCTGGTTGGGGATGTTGACAATAGGGGAAGGAGGTTTTGCATGTGTGGAATCAAGGAGTATATAGAAAATCTCTATACCTTCCTCTTAATTTTGTTGTAACCCTAAAACTGCTCCAAAGGAATAAAATCTTTTATAAAATCTAATCACATGTGATCAGGAGAAAGAAATATTGAAATTATTGAGAACAGTCTTGAAATATGGATATATTCCAAGATATTATTTATAAATGTTGAACATATTTTAATATGATTTATTTTGTAACAATTGTGGTAGCATAATGCTTATATACCATATGTTATATGCTATATATTATAACATCAAAATATATTTAAATGAATATACAAACATTATGTTTAAAATATTTAAAGAATTTCTTCTTTTTCTGGTAGGCATTCGGTATGTATTACTGATTACTAAGTTGAACTATCACTGGTCTGAACAGTGTAATATTATTATGATAAAATTTTTAGGGACATGAAAATTTGAGTCATTTCTGCTATTTACTCAGTAACTGATATTTCTCCTTTGTAACAATTTGAAACTCTCTGTTAAGTTGTATTGCTACTTTCAGTATAACCACACTGTAGACAAATATGTTCAAACTAAATAATTCAGTCTATTTCAAGCTAAAAAAAATACTTTCAGCAATCATGATACTGCATATTACAAAATAATTTAAATTTATAATTTCTCTAATGTATAATATATGTTTATACGATGGACACAATGTATACTTGAAAGATGACATGTTTCTATATATTGAACTTTTTATTTTTAAATTCGTGCATAAATTATACTACTTTCTTTTAGGCAATTCGTAATCATGTACTTCTACTGCAGAAAAATGTTTTCTGTATAATATATAAAGAAAACATTATCTGCTATGCTTTTTTGAAGTGTGTTCAAGAATAGGCCATGAAAATGAAATGAGTTATTTTCTTGAAGAGGAGCATTATTCACAAAAGAAAACATGTGAATTAAGTTACACTTCTAGTAAATTGTTAAGATTTGTCCTTCAAACCATAAGATTCTTTGTAAGAGATTTTTTCTTTAATATTTTATTTTAAAATGTCAGTGCTTATGATTTCAGTGCCTATATGAAGCACTCCCTATTTCATATTTAATTCAACATTATTTGAGAGGTAAGGAAAGTTGTTATGGCAACTGAAGCTCAAAAATAATTTCAGTTAGAAGACTTTTTAAACATTCATTTCAACATGGCTTTCAGCTGCAATATGCAATACAAAAATGTTCAATTTGAAAAAAGATAAGATATTTGGAGGAAAATGTGCATGATATCAAATGTTTAACCTCTGACACCTTTTCAGATTGTCTTCTTTCTTTCACTAGGTAATACACAGTTAAGTTTCGTTCAGGTCTTTCCATGGCCTGAGAGCTCATTGTTTTCAGCGCTGAATAATATTCCGTTCTCTGGATGAACCACCATTGATTTGTGTGTTCACCTACTGAAGGACATCTTGGTTGCTTCCTAGTCATGGCAATAATGAATAAAGCTGCTATAAACACCCGTGTGTGAGTTTTTGCATAAACGTAGTTTTCGATTCCTTTGTGTAAATACCAAAAAGCATGATTGGTGGATTACATGGGAAGAGTATGTTTAGTTTTATAAGAAACTGTCCAACTGTCTTCCAAAGTGGCTGCGTCATTTTGCATTCTCACCAGCAATGAGTGAGAGGTCCTGCTGCTGCATACTGGCAGCGGCATTGGATTTTGTCAGTGTCCCAGATTTTGGCCATTCGACTAGTTGTGGAGTGGTATCTCCTGTTGCTTTAGTTTGCATTTCCCTGATGACATAGGATGTGGAGCATGTTTTCCTATGCCACCTTGTCATATGTATATCTTGTTGGGTGAGGTGTCTATTAAGGTCTTTGGCCTTCAATTGGGTTGGTTATTTTCTTACATTTGTGAGTTGTAAGAGCTCTTTGTATGTTTTGCATAACAGTCCATTATCAGATGAGGTTTTGTAAACATTTTCTCCCAGTGTGTGGCTTCTCTTCTCCTTATCTTGACTTTTCCTTTCACAAGACAGATGTTTTTATTTTAATGAAGTCCAGCTTATCAGTTCTTTCTCTCATGGACCATGTCTTTGGCATTGTATCTATAATGTCATCACCACACCAAACGTCATCTAAGTTTTTCTCCTATGTTACCTTCTAGTTTTATAGGTTTTCATTTTGTGCTTCAATCTGTAAGATATTTTGAGTTAATTTTGTGAAGGGTCTAAGTCTGTGTCCGGATTCATTTGTTTGCATGTGGATGTCCAGTTGTCCAGCACCATTTGTTGAAAAGGTTGTCTTTGCTTCATTGTATTATCTTTGCCCCTGATTAGATTTTTATTGTGTTTAATGTGTTTAGTATTCAGGGATTGCATAAAACAACATGAATAAGGAGTCAATTACAGAGAGAAAGGTAAAGATAACAAGAATAGGAGTAACATCTAATAACCATTATAGAACTTGTTCTATAAAAGCCATTGCCCTAAACAGTCTCCACATATTACTTTATATAACCTTTATTCAACCCTGTAAGGTCTATATTTTTATTATTTGTATTTTATATATGAGGAAATAGAGATACAGGAAAAAGTTAAGTAAAGGGTTCATACTCAGGCACTCTTACTCCAGTGTCCATTAGCTTTAGTACTAGGTTTTAGCCCCTCAGTGTCATCAAAGACTGATTTTTACATTTCCATTCTGCTATCCTGCAAGGACAAGATGATTGATACTTCCATTCTTCTGTCTATGTACATTGCAGGTAGAAGAACAATGAAGTGACAAGGAATAAAAGTGGTACTGTAAACAAAGCCAAATACATTACTCTTGGGTTGCCATAACAAAATTCCTCACACTGTGTGGCTTAAACAATAGAAATTTATTTCTTCCGATTTTTGGAAGATAGAAGTCCAAGAGAATGGTGTCAGCAGGATTAGTTTGTTCTGGAGACTTCTTTCCTTGGCTTGTAGATGGGAGTCTTCTTTCTTTGTCTTCACATGGTCTTACCTAGATGTGTCTGAATCCTAATCTCTTTTTATAAAGATACACATTATATTGCAATAGGGACCACCCATATAACCTCTCTGTACCGTAAGTAACTCTTTAAATACTCTATCTCCAAATACATCATATTCTGAGGTAGAGGTCAATTAAGACTTCAATATATGAATTTTGAGAAGGGACACGATTCATCCCATACACCAACCTCTTCCAGATAGTGCCAGTAGTCTTAACCATAAATATTAAAAACTGGCATAATTCCACTAGATGTAAAAGCAGAGAAGAAATGATGCTCTGAAAAAATATTCATGTCAGGAGGAACAAATGGAACATACACATTGGGTAGGCAATGAAAAACATCTGTTATAATACACATTTGATCCACTTTGTATGGCATGCCAAGCCTTCTGTAGTCAAATTCCAGGCAAAATCTTCTATGAATTGTTTTAAAATTCTGAAGTTAGATTAAGTCAAAATCTATGTGCCGCTGAGTTCTGGAAGGACCCTAGACCTTGAAATGTATATTACAAGTCATTGCCCCTTCCGTTTGGCTAAGAATGGTACCTGGAACAACTGCTAGTGGAAGGTGGCAGATGATGTGGTTATTGGAGTGGATAGCATTAAAACACAATGCTGTGCTATAATTAATATATAGTGGTGGTATAGAACATCAAATTTTAAATATGTAATGGGTTAATCTCAGACATGTCTTGGACTTTTTTTTTCATGTGACGGGAGTCCACCTATTATTGGGCTGTAAATTTACTCACTCAGGGAAATTCATGAAGGCCTATGGGACATAGTCCCTAATGCTTTATGTCATTTTGCTTTGAAATTACATTTACTCTTTGTTCAAGCTACATTACAAATTGTACCCTTTGTTTAAGCTGAGTAAAGAAGATTGGACATCTGTAAATACTTTGTAAGTGTCTCGCTTATAGGAATGCATAACATTTCAGGGACTTTGGACTTTCATAAATACAGCAAATTTGCATACTTCTTCCAATGTAGAGAACAATCCTTGCTTTCCCTAGACAGACAATCCACAGACCCAAGTAGTGACTGCATGACTTTCAAACTCTAGATTTTTCCAGATGATGGATTTTTCTTTCCATTGGGACTACGTATAGCTCTTTGGGGGCTAGAAACAAATAATCTAAAACACAAGTTTCTTTTCCTAAGTATGATAACCTTAAAGGAAAAAAAAAATAGAATCATAGCAAATAGGGACAATAAAAGCTGCAAACCATGCAAAAAGAGAATAGGAAAGACACGACAGTCACTGGTTCAAAGCAATTATTTAATCCCACTGGGTGGAGTAGTAAGGACCTCTTGCCACATCAAAAGAGTGCATTCCTGATGCTGATTTTTGGAGATATTGCCTTATCTCTCATTTTCCACAATTACTGTTTCTTCCTAGGTGGGGGTTCTTTGGAACAGTGAAGGTACACTCCCTGGTAGCTATGCAGCTTTCACAGGCCAATTTTTATTGACATGAGTTTACACATCTGGAGATGGTCTTGTGCGGAAAGGGTACAGGTTGTTGCCAGGCAGGCTATGTATTTCTCTGGTGATATGATGGCCTTAGAAACTTCATGGACTTCCAGTTTATTTGCTTCCAGTCAATTGCTTGTAGGAACAACTACAACCAAATATCATAGACATAATTTTAAAGCCTCCTATTTTATCTAATGGTCTCTACACTCTGCAAAACCCCAAAGGTTTTAGCTTAATTGCCTGTGCTTGAAAGCAATTTAAGCGAGTTTTAGGTGATGAAAACACAAGAATTTCAACAGTAAGCAGGATCCTGGGCTCTGACTAGCAGGTACATCTTATGGGGAGGTTCCTGAAAACATCTATGGCAGGAACCTTTCCCCCTGCTTAAGGCTATAGTTTCACAGATATCAGTTAGGAAACATTTTGTTTGGAGTGCAAGAACATTATTTTTTCAGCCTTTCAAGCTGACCCTCAGTCAAATGAAATTGAAGATAACAGAGGTGCCTTGCTCAACAAAATATTTTCTTCAAATCCTGCCTGTACACTACCTAATTCAGCCCTATGTTCATTTCTCTTATTCAGGCCTATACTGAAAGCCAAACATGCAAATATCTGCCAAATACTTTGTTATTTTCTTCCCATTTGTACTAATTAGTCCTATTGTTCTTGGTCAGTCATATCCCAAGGTACAGAATTAAACACATAGATCAAATGCTCTGTTACAGAATCACAAAGGTCAATAGCTTTTTAACTCCCAATTTTCACATCCTCATGGCCCATAGTCCAATTCCTTCATTATATCAATATCATATACTTTTTTTATTGCTTGCAGCACCCCACTACAAGATACCAGATTCTTTGTTAAGTAAAGATTTCATTCGTCTGAATTTAATAAAATTATTCTGATAAAAATTCCAGAGGTAGAAATATTAAATGTTATTTATCTTTGTTTTTACTTTTCGCCATGTTATTAGTATTATTTTCAATCCATACTTTCTTTGCACTTATCTATTTATGTCAATTTATTTAATTTTAAAATATATACTGCAACCAGAAAAAATCTCATTTCTAACCATAGGCCAAAAATGAGTAATAAAGACATCTCTGTAATCCCTCCAAGGTTTTGGATCTCTCACTCCTTCTTCACATGAACAATCACAATATCTGACAAATGGAATAACTGAGAACACCCAGGTCAATTCATATATTACTAAACCACCACTTATTTTCCCTTTAAGATAAAAATCAGTTCTATATTCTTCCTTAACTATGTAACTAGTATTTATTCAACTCTTGGTGTATGCACACTCCAGTTCTTACACTATCATTCCATAACAAGGAATTAATTAAGCGTGTGTTATTCTTCATATACAAGGATTCTAATCAGTAGGCACATTTGATTATAGTTAGCAACATAAATAGATTAACATTGCACAGAGCCCATGAGGAATTTTCTGACTAATATATTTGCTGAATATATCAACACTCCTATAGTAGTAACTTTTTTTTCATACTAAAAAACAATATGAGTTTTGAGGAATCTCTTTTATATTTTGGTATATTGAGACTTAATAAATAGCATTCATTTCTTTCTCTTGAAAACTTAGGGCCAATTGATAGTGAAAATACAGAAGAAAGAAAAATCAAGCTTAAAATATCATATATTTTCACTGAAGCCAACTGAAGAAAGTAACTTTAATCTGTAGCCAAAAGTGGTAAACACTGTCCTTAGCTCTGTTCCTCCAGGGCTGAGGTTGGTGCAGCCCACCTATGGAAAGGTTTGGTTCTTCTCAACAGACACATGTATTAAGTATATCTTCCTTACAATGTCTAGAGATAAATAGAGAATAACAAAGCCCCGGCAACTAAAAATTTCGTAGGGTTTTTTCTTCTCAATAAAAGTGGGGGCAAATGGATATCACCTAGCAATCAGATGACCCATTTTTTTTCTCTGTGGAAGAAGTAAAGAAGACCTGGGAAACACGAAGTCAGAAAATTAGGAAAGTTATTCTTGTAGTGGACCCCTTCACAGAGACACGAGTTAGGGACCATTCAACACACTGAGAGCATTTATTTAATGATACCTAGTCACTCCTCTTAAAAGTATATTATCTCCTCTTTGAATGTCTAAAGTTTTTAAAATGCTGCAAATGTATTAGCATGAGGAAGTGTATTTCCTAAGTGTATTTCTTTCATTAATAACTAATGATAATGAAATTCAGCAAAAAACCAGAATTTATTTAATCTTTACATTTTTAAAACACTAATGTAAACGTTATTGTAAATTCTGTCCATGAAACCCACATCCATTTTATCAACAGTTGATAGTACTTATGACCAGAATAAACTCTAAAATCTTATAAACTCTAAGACTATTTCTCTATTTCTGCTTCTGCAAAGCAAAGCACTCACTTTTACCAACTGAATAATCTTAAAGTAAACCAAGGATTTCCCTCTGTACAACTTAGCTACAATGCCCCTTTATGTGCTAGAATTAGAAGTTACAAAATAGAAAATGAGAAAAAAAGTTTATTGCTTAACAAATTTACTTCATTTGTGCTACTGTGGACTTGCTCTCCCACTTTCCGTAAGCAACAATCTAGAAAGTCAGGGCCAATGGTAATAAGCAATTATGGACAGAGTTATTCTCAATTCCCAAACTGAGCTGAGCTGAGGCAGAGAATTTAGTTTCCCTTCTGAGAAGTCATGATTTCTATCAGTACCTCAGGGAGTGAAGCAAACTTTAAACTGCTTCTATTTGAGACACTTACTTGGTTAAAACTCATACAAACCTAAAATCCTTGGAATGTTCTCTTCTAATACACATGTTAAAAAGAGAGAAGGAGTGAGCTAGGAGAGGTTACTCGTGATTCTGTGCAACATCCCTATTATATCTTATGTGCTTCCTTTATAAATTTAAATTATTTGTATCTCTACGCAGATCACGTATTACAGTGTATAAATCCAGGTTAAATTGAATTCATTTGTCAAGTTATGTGTTTTCAAACAATTTGCTAAACCTTAATATAGACTCTATGACTATTATTTCTTTTAGCAACAATTCTGTAATTTTTGACAAATGATCGTATTTGCTTTGTGTAGATTTCCTGCCAAATTTTGTCCTTTTGTTCGTCCGTCAATATTATACTGGAGATGTTTATTTTTCTGTCTCCTTCTGTCTCTCTGTCTGTGTGTGGGGATGTTTGTGTGTGTGTATGTGATATAGTCTTATGGGTGGAACCATATCAGACAATGCTTCTCACAAAATATTTTTTTTTGCTTCTTCTTAAGGACCGTTTTATAAATCATTCAACAATTCACTACTAATTTTGAAGGATCTTGATGTTAAATCTCGTTGAGGAGTAAAGCAAAGTTAATGGCTATTTGTTCTATTATTTATACACAGAAACCTGCCCACTAGAATACCAAAGTAGAGTGATTAATAATAGAATGTCACTGAATATTATGAACTCCTTTACCATAGAACGTATCTGTATTTTGAATAGTTTTACATGAACATTTCAGAATAAGATACTGAAAAACATTATGAAAGTAAATTGTGGAAAACATTCCATTCTGAAATAAAACAAGATAGCTAAATATTTTTCCCAACAACAGAGCTATAATTTATAGATATATGGCAAAATCAAGAAAAATATTTCTTTTCAATAAACATCTTAAAACAGTCAAAGGAAGACAAACAAAACTCTTAGGTAGTACAGGCTCCCTGCCTGGCTGTTATCCACTAACAAAATCTATTTATCTAATGAGGGATGAGGAAAGGGACCAAGGGTTTTACCTTTCATTTGTCTCAAATAGAGCCTTTGTTTTATATGCTTAACTTTCATCCAGCAACCAATGCTATGACATTAGCAGGTAAGAAATAAATGTGTTAGAAAAACTAGGCATCCTCTGCAATTATTATTTTTAAGTATTTAAAACAAGGATAAATACTAAATTGTGCTCCCCGGGCACTAGGGAGTGGAGATGAGAAATGGATAAATATAATTTCCCAAATTTCTCTCTCAATTGAATATAAAAGCATATCACTCTGGGTGTCTACATGCTTGAGTTTTGCTTTACTCAAGAGATGGCATGTTGCCCAGTTTTACATTCTGGTCACTTCTCACTCTTTTCTACCATTTAATATCACTTAGCTTAATACACTTATTTGCCGAACTTATTTAATCTGTGCATTTAAATACTGGATCTTTTCCAGCAGGGAGCAAAGACAAGTAATGCCTTTTAGCATAGTATGTTGGGGCTTCAAATAATTTTATTTTCCCATGAGATAAATTGATCACTAAGGTTATCAAGTATTGAAACTTATGGATATTTCCCAGTATTCATGAAAGTTTATTTTGCTCATCTTGCCCAATATTTCTTTTTAACAGATGTTATTAACCCTGATTTATCCCCTTCTGGACACATTATATGACCAGGTAAGGTTTTGATCTTATAAAATCCTCCTTAAAATGACTTATTTACTGTTTGGTTGGCTAGTTGGTTGGTTGGTTGGTTGGTTGGTTGGTTGGTTTTTCGAATCAAGAACTACCAAGAGGCTCAGTCCTTTAAGCAACCAACTCTTGATTTTGGCTCAGGTCATAATCTCACTGTCATAAGATGGAGCCCCGCCTTCATTGAAGATTCTCTCTCTTCCTCTCTCTCTGCCCCTCCTATGCTCATTCTCTCCCTCTCTGTCTCTCTCTATCTCTATCTCTCTATCTTTGTCTCTCTCTCAATTCTGAATTTTTTTCAGTTAAGTTTAGAAAGCATATCACCGCAGCAAGCATACCCGGTGGTAATCCCTATCATTCTTAGCTCCTAAGTTCTCAAGTCTGTTTTTTTTTTTTTCTTTAATCCCAACACATCTGAAGCATATAATATGCTCCCATCAGCAACAGTAGTGGCACATTTCAACAGGACAACCAAACATCAACCTCAAGGACAAACTTTCCTAGAAAGCAATAGTAGTCTGCGTTTGATAGCGGCAGAGGAAAGACTCATATTTTGATAAAGTCTCCTTAGCAGTCTTTGGAAATTTCTGCCTAGTACGATTCCAAAGAATTTATTTGGTCCCTAAAGAACTTACTGGGCATTCAAAAAGCCCACAATAGTTGTTTCACTTATCTCTGGCACCTGTAGTTTGTAGTTTTAAAAGCTTCATACAGTAAATATTCTTTGACTTATTTTGCCAAAGTATTATAGTTGAAGTGTAAATTAAGAGATAAAAAAACAAAGTCAAAGAGACAAAATAACAGAAAAATTATTAATATGAACCAAGAATAACTCAGTAATATTAGCCATTCATATTTATGCTATATGGTACATTGCCCAAGTCTTGGAAATCCCTTAGTTTGTTTATATCATTAGACTGTCTTTATGCCTTTATAAATTGCATGCACTTATGTATCAATACTTACAGTGCAGGCATTATCTTTGTTGCTTCTGGCTCATGACCCTGTAGGTTATATAGCTAGTTTCTAAATGTTATGACTGTGAAGCATGACTCCATCTTGAAGCACAGATGATTGGAACAAAAGTAAACATCTGATCAAGGATGGGCTTTGAAATCTCTTTTCTGGGAAGTTTGAAATTAGAATTAGAATATTCCCGCTCATTTACTTAGTTTCCTATTGAATGAGGTTTAAGTGCATGGCCTGTGAACATTAGGATTTTATATCTAGGGCTTTTTGAATGCCAACTGTAAGATTTCTTGGTGACAGCTCTGAGAAATCATACTGAAGGGTTTGGGAGTTCTGTATGTTCAATTCCTAATTTAATATTTTAAAATAAATATTACAGTTACATCTGATAACATCTAATACCTATTGTGTATTTATCATCTACTGGCATCTGTGCTTTGTGCACAGACTATCCATTTGATTTGTAAACTGCTTATCTATTTGATTTTTACAACGTCTGTACATTGTAAAAATTTCCTGTTTTATGGAGCAATAAACTAATCATTAAAGTCCAAAGATATGTAGCTAGTAAGTAGCAGAGCCAATGAAAATGGAATGTTGTACACTTTTAAAAGAAACAGGGGGGCGCCTGGGTGGCGCAGTCGGTTAAGCGTCCGGCTTCAGCCAGGTCACGATCTCGCGGTCCGTGAGTTCGAGCCCCGCGTCAGGCTCTGGGCTGATGGCTCGGAGCCTGGAGCCTGTTTCCGATTCTGTGTCTCCCTCTCTCTCTGCCCCTACCCCGTTCATGCTCTGTCTCTCTCTGTCCCAGGAATGAATAAAAAAAAAAAAAACGTTGAAAAAAAAAAAAAAAAAAAAAAAGAAAAAAAAACAAAAAAAACAAAAAAAAATAAAATAAAAGAAACAGGAATTTACCAGTAACAGGGAAATAATGCTTAGCACTCCTCATGATGTTTGGGAAGCGGGTGTTATTTTCTTGGATAACGTGAAAGTAATGGAGTGGGCAGCACTGCTCAAAACCTTTTTTTTTTCTTATTACAGACTGATTATTTGATCCATTATCTCTGACCCCAGTGTCTGTAGTCTGGGTTATAGCAGGGAAACTCTCCTTCAATTATTTAGCAAGTAGTAATTGACAATCTACCTTGTAGCAGGCACAATATTAAATTCTGAAGATGCAGGAGTGAGAAAGAAAGGGTATTCCTGTCTCCACAACTGTCTAACAAAGCAGACATCATTGAATTAGCAATTTTTATATATTTTGCTAGGAAGAAAACCCAGAGGAAAAGTGGACAGGAATGAAGAGCACCTAATTTGAATTCAGGGTGTCTCAGAAGACCTTTATTTTTAAGATACTAGTTATAGAACACCTAGGATTTAGAGATTTGATAAGAATGATGATAAATATTATAAGCAAGGGAGACATCATGTTTTAAGACCTAGAAGTAAGGGAATAGTCACCTGAGTCAATGATGACTCCCATATTTCAAGTGAACCCATGTCTTGTTACTGAAACAACTAGAATTAATTAATTCTATCTCAAATATAGCACAAAGGAGGGTGATGAGAATTAAGGTTCAAGAGGTAAGAAGGCCTCAGGTCATTAAAGAGATTTTAAGCACACCCGTTCATTCAACGAATATGATTTGCCTTGTAAGTATCAATTATTATATGTGGTGGGGACACAGCAGCACAAAAATTAATTTAAAAGTGCTTGCCCTCCTGAAGCATACATTCTAATGTGTGAGAGAAGGAGAAATAAAAAGAAAAAAAGTGAAGTTGAGTCAATCCTACTGTAACATTTTTGATGTGTATTTGTTCTAAGGTTATATATATGTATGCAATATATGTAATAAATGTTATGGCATATATAATACACATATGTGTATAGGTAATAAATACATGTATATGTGTATATATAAGTATACATGTATGATATATGTATATACATTTATATAAAATAGATGTCTCCAGGTTTTTTCCAAGGGTACATGCCATATTTATTGTAGAATTTATGTATTTATTAGCTTTTTATATTTTTTTAAAATTTTTTAAGGTTTATTTTTGAGAGAGAGAGAGAGATAGAGTGCAAGCAGGGAAGGGGCAGAGAGAGAGAGGAAGACAGAATCTGAAGCAGGCTCCAGGCTCTGAGCTGGTAGCACAGACCCTGACGTGGGGCTCAAACCCACTAACTGTGAGATCATGACCTGAGCTGAGGTTGGACGCTCAACTGACTGAGCCACCCAGGCGCCCTGCTTTTTACAATATTTAAAACTGTGCTATACTTTTCATTAGTTTCTGATATTTTTTTTCAATGTGCTGACACTTTTTGAATATTGTATCCTAATCACACTTTTCACATAGATCTGTGGGTTTTATTATACAATTTTGTATAACGTGAAGATTTTTAGAAACATATATGTCACACTATAGGATAACTAACTGTATACGTTATGTTTAAGTTTAAATTGTGCTAAATTCTTAGGAAAAAGTAAAACATGAAAGAGGGATAAGGAGTTTTGGAAAATGTTGATATTTTAGGTATGGTGATCAGAGATAGCCTCACTAATAACAGATGATTGAACAGTAATAGATGGAACTATGTATATATTGGAAGGAAAGGCATTCCATGGTAAGGGAACAAGCAGTGCAAAGAGGCAGGCAGTCTAATTACTAATTATTAAATTTTAGTTCTGTAATTTTTAAAGGTTTATTTATTTCTTTTGAGAAAGAGAGAAGAGAGAGAGCGAGTGGGGGAGGGGCTGGAAGAGAGAGGGAGAAAGAATCCCAAGCAGACTCCGTGCTTTCAGCACAGAGCCCCACACGGGGCTTGATCTCATGCTGGTAAGATCATGGCCTGAGCTGAAATCAAGAGTCAGATGCTTAACCAGCTGAGCCACCCAGGTGCCCTTGTAATTTTTGGTAGTACAATTGATTAGAAAGGAAGTGTAATGTGCTAAAGTAAGAGAATTCATTGTTTGGAGTAAAAGTTTTGTAAAGATATGATATGATCAAATGTAATAGGAAGTTCCTTCAGATTCAATGTGTGCATTGTAGAACTGCATTGGCCACACATAGAGTGACTTTCAATTTTCTGTGAATAGTTTCATTTTATGCATACTGTACCACAATAATTTTTTACTGATTTTTTAAAAAGTTTATTTATTTATTTTGAGAGAGAAAGAGAGAGAGAATGAGTGGGGGAGGGGCAGAGAGAAGAGGACAGAGGATCGGAAGAAGCTCTGTGCTGACAGCAGAGAGCCCCATGAGGGGCTCAAACTCAACAAACCTGAGCCGAAGTCTGATGCTTAACTGACTGAGCCACCCAGGCACCCCACCACCATAATTATTAATAGTGGTCTCTTTTGCTCTCAGAAATGTCTCAAGTTTGTACAAATATTACATGGCTGCATTAACCATTACAGTTTCCTCATATGAAATCATTCAAAGCCAATTAGAATTTGGCTAATGACTTACAGTGTTTGACCACTGAACAGTCTTTTGTATCATTAAAAGAAGAAGAAGAAGAAGAAGAAGAAGAAGAAGAAGAAGAAGAAGAAAAGAGAAGTGTATAATCAGTTCATGTGTTTTGGAAAAGTGTCTACTGTATATTGAACTACTCCCCCACCTAAACTTCTATGCTGCTGGGAAAGCTGGACTGCATTTGGCAGCTTCGAGAAACAAAGGGAGCATTTTTGTACTATATTTGGGGATGAATCAGAAATGGTTGAACTTATAATAAACCTATCCAGAAATTGAGCTGTGCTTTTATCTTTTATCTAATGTTCTTCCTATGAATTTATTGTCACAAACAAAACAGATGAGGTGGTAACTTTATAAACACTTTATTTACCTGTGCCGGTTTGCAAAAGTGGAAGAAAAACCTAATGGAGTCCCAGTTAATCAGTGTGCACAGTAATCACAAACTCAAAACATAGGACCGTAGGACTTTGTATGTACGACTCATACACACGAAGTGATACAAGTTCATTTATTGCCATCTTCTCAAACGCTCCCCAGTTCTACTACAGTCTGTCTCCCAAAATAGAGTCCACAAACACTTGTCACTCTGTTCAAAATGATATTTACTTTCTCACATATGAATCACATGAGGAAGTGCTCCTTTAACTGCAACAACCAGATGTGAGGCTATGCAGTCCTTTCTTGGCTGCCACATATTACCCACTTGATTAGATGTCTGTGTCCTTGGGAGGATTCACTTGTAAAATCCAAGTGAATCCAAGGATTCATTTGTGTAAATGAACTACTGCAGGTGTGTAGTTCATTTACCGCTTTCAACTTCTCATCTCATGTTTTCGATGTCTTTGAGTGACTGGTTGATTACTTTTTGTAGGTACCAATGAAGACATTGACAAATGTGTTTGATTATATTATCTTTATGAAACCTTTACTGCAAATCATTAAATCTCCTATTCTAGAGCAATATAGTACCTTTCTAAGAAATTGTTCTATCAAAATAAAAATACAGAAAAAAAACCCAAGGTTTTAATAGTATTTATTTTAGGAAATGCCTGTTCAATCTCAGGAAGCTCATTTTCTTTATGACTTTTGGTAACTCTATTGATAAAGATGAAAAATAAAAATGTGTGATTCCTATATCATATGAAGCTGTTGTTAAAACCACATCTTCCAAAATAACATCAACTTGGTGAAGAAAATGGGGTCTCATTAAAATGATGAAAGTAGAACAATTGTAATCTGTATAAAAATCTTTATCCTGACACTAGTACCTAACATGCATACACTGAAGAATGCATGTGTGTATGTATAATTTTTGTGATTATGTGTAAAACCTTCCTGGATGAGTTTGATTTTCTAAATAATAGAGTATACTCAGTAAGGTTTATCTTTAAGTAGGTTTCATCTAAGACCAATCATTTGGAAGCTTATCAATAACCTGGTGAGGCCAGTCAATTGCATGCATCAGAATGTTTATTTTATCTTCAGGATCCTCTCT
This sequence comes from Panthera uncia, assembly GCF_023721935.1. NCBI lineage: Eukaryota > Metazoa > Chordata > Mammalia > Carnivora > Felidae > Panthera > Panthera uncia. The sequence goes on from NC_064811.1 coordinate 145,288,253, forward strand.
TTATTTAGTTTGCTGGTTATCAAATTGCAGGCATTCACATACTTCTTTCAAAGTTTTTTCTATATACAGTTTCAACGGGCACTACTAGTTTATCTGATGTTTTTCTTGGAAGCAATCTTAAACTATATTTCTTTCCAATTTGTTCTAAACATTAAGATGAAGATAATAATAGCCTCTTCTATATTTTCCATGTAAAATAAAATTAGTATTAACTATTAAAATAATAATTAATTATTAAAATTAAAAAGATTCTAAAGCAACCAACTCAGCCAAATTAATCTGTGAATCAGAAATCAAGGCTTACTTCTCTTTAAAACAATTAAAGAGATTCACCCAGGTACTAGATAAAAATTACTTCATGTACCAGAGAAAATGTATATTTTAGGAAATGCAATGGGTTATCTTGAATTCTTTTGTTTCAGTACACATGATATTAGAATGATAGATCAGCACTTATATGTAGTGAGTCTCTTAGGAAAACATCAAATAGTTCCTTTTAACTGAAACACATTTAATAATTTAGTTAGTTCTGGGGAATGCCCTAGGATATAAGAACACATCGTTATGTGACTCAGAAAACAAAGAAGCACATCCTTTAAAGATGTTTTCCACATTAGGAAGGCAAACAACATTAATGCGGTGGGCAGAACACAGAAGAGACACCTCATAAAATCTACATATCATTTCAGACCTAACGTAGTTTGTTTAGGTTCTGTATTTGAACATCCAAAGACATGGAATGCAGATTATATGGGATAAATTGGCATCTAGCAAGGATGTGACTTTCTGTCTGTTGGAAGCACAGTAACACAAACACACAGAAAGAGGGAGAATCAATAAATGCCTTCATTCTGCATATAGAATTGAATAACAAAAGTATATCATACTCATAATCTCCAGAACTAGATCTCTCTGGGGACTATAGTATATGAAGTAATATCCAATGGCTTGAAGAGATGGGAGTCATTTGAAAACTTACAAAGGTCTTTTTTTTTTTCCTAAGGGTCATTTGCCACGTTTAAAACATCAATAACCAATTTCAAAAATTCTAATGAGAACAAGATGGATTTTCTAAGTGAAGTATTATCAATTTATGTCAGCAGAAATAAAATCCAATTACAAAATTATCTGAGGGAAATAATCTTTTAAAACTACCAATAATCAGGGCGCCTGGGTGGCGCAGTCGGTTGAGCGTCCGACTTCAGCCAGGTCACGATCTCGCGGTCCGTGAGTTCGAGCCCCGCCTCGGGCTCTGGCTCGGAGCCTGGAGACTGTTTCCGATTCTGTGTCTCCCTCTCTCTCTCTGCCCCTCCCCCGTTCATGCTCTGTCTCTCTCTGTCCCAAAAATAAATAAAAAACGTTGAAAAAAAAAAAAAAACTACCAATAATCAGGGGCACCTGGGTGGCTCAGTCGGCTAAGTGGCCAACTTTCGCTCAGGTCATGATCTCGCGGTTTGTGAGTTTGAGCCCCGTGTGGGGCCCTGTGCTGACAGCACAGAGCCTGGAGCCCGCTTCAGTTTCTGTGTCTTCTACTCTCTGCCCCTCTGCCACTCTCTGTCTCTCTCTCTCTCTCTGTCTCTCTCTCTCTCTCAGAAATAAATAAACATTAAAAAATTAAAATAAAATACAATTACCAATAATCAATATATAATATTTTCAAGAGAGCCCAAATCTTGGAATTTTTTGAAAGATCACCCAAATAATTCTTTAAGAGGTTTACAAATGTAACCACTGACATATCATTCCAGTCTACTCATTGTATCAATTTGTTTGAAATTCAAAATGGTCTTTTATTATTTTTTTAACGTCAAGAAATAAAATATATGCTCACAAAAGTAGTTCAAATTTTTGAAAACTTAGATTCATCAATAGAAGCACAAATGGGTATAAACTTATGGCACATGATGCATTCATTGCATTGAGGACCGCTCTATGCCCAACAACAGAGACCTGAGATTTTTTCAGATCCAGATCCAGGTTACTTTAAAATTCTACTCCAAACTTGTATTTCAGAGAGGTAAATGTAATGGGCATACACTGTAATTTAAGTTCCAGATTTGAAATAGTGAAGAAAATCATCAATGGAGTTGTACAAGGAAATACAAAGTTAAGATTCTAGATTTTCACTGTCACATAATTTAGAATTTTCAGCCATACATAGGGGCACCTGGGTGGCTCAGTTGGTTAAGCGTCCAATTTTGGCTCAGGTCATGATCTCATGGTGAGTTTGAGCCCCACATTGGGCTTTCTGCTGTCAGTGCAGAGCACTGCTTTGGATCTTCTTTGCCCCTCCCCTGCTCATTTTTTTTTTCTTTGTCTCAAAAATAAATAAAACATTAAAAAAAATATTTAAAAAAGAAAAGAATTTTCAGCCACATGACCTTCAGACTCCAGAGTAAGACAGTATTAAAAATTATCAATAATCTCAGGTCATCCCAACTACTCAAGTATCTGTTATTTGTTTATAGTGTTTTATATACTAAAGTTTAATACTAGAAAATTTATTGTAAATTTAGCACATAATATTCTTTTGATTTATTGGGGGAAATGTTATGGTAAAATAAAAAGTAGGATCTGGTGAATTTGGAGTTCTTAATTGTAATATTAGAAAAAATTTTAGTCATTGTTCTCCTCAATAACTCATATATATGTCTTTGCTTTCAAAGAAACTCACTGGGATTTAAATCTAATTATAAAATATACATACAAATAAATAGAAAATTGTAGGAAATTACATAAGGGGTTATCTAACCTCCATTTAAGATTGTCTACATTTTATTAAAAATAGACCTACCCTATGACCCAGCAGTAGCACTGCTAGGAATTTACCCAAGGGATACAGGAGTACTGATACATAGGGGCACTTGTACCCCAATGTTTATAGCAGCACTCTCAACAATAGCCAAATTGTGGAAAAAGCCTAAATGTCCATCAACTGATGAATGGATAAAGAAATTGTGGTTTATATACACAATGGAGTACTACATGGCAATGAGAAAGAATGAAATATGGCCCTTTGTAGCAATGTGGATGGAACTGGAGAGTGTGATGCTAAGCGAAATAAGCCAGACAGAGAAAGACAAATACCATATGTTTTCACTCTTATGTGAATCCTGAGAAACTTAACAGAAACCCATGGGGGAGGGGAAAGAAAAAAAAGAAAAAAAAGAGGTTAGAGTGGGAGAGAGAGCCAAAGCATAAGAGACTCTTAAAAACTGAGAACAAACTGAGGGTTGATGGGGGGTGGGAGGGAGAGGAGGGTAGGTGATGGGCATTGAAGAGGGCATCTTTTGGGATGAGCACTGGGTGTTGTATGGAAACTAATTTGACAATAAATTTCATATAATTAAAAAAAAGATATGGTAAAAGAAAAGATTGTCTACATTTTATATATTACAAAAAATAAAATAAAAATTAATTAAAAATGAACAGGAAAAGTAAACAAGGGTTTTTTTCCATGTATTTCTAAGATGATGACAAACTAACTTTACTTGTATTTACATGACTATGTTAAGACAATTGATCAAAACAATTACATATTCACAAAGACTTTTGACATTAATTGTACTTTACTCAAAAACTAAAAGCAATAAGTCAGGAATTTATGTAAGGAGTGCTTTTAAAAAACTAAAGACCAGGTAAAAGACCAAGAATAGCCAACACAACAGTAAATAAGAATAAAGTCAGAGGACTGACACTACCCAAATTCAAGATGTATTACAAAGCTACAATAATCAGAACAGTGTGGCATTGGTGAAAGAATAGACATATGATCAATAGAACAGAATATAGTCCAGAAATAGATTCACATAAATTATAGTCAATTGTTCTTTGACAAAGAACAAGGGTGATACAATAGAGGAAAGATAGTCTCTCCAACAAATGGTGCTAGAACAACTGAACATACAGAAAAAAAAAAAAAAGAATCTATACAGACCTTACGTCCTTCACAAAAATTAACTCAAAATGAATCAAAGACCCAAAGGTAAAATCCAAAACTATAAAATTATAAAAAACCAGAAGATAACATAGAAGAAATCCTAGATGACCCTGGATATGGTGATGACCTTTTAGATGCTTTACCAAAGGAATGATCCATGAAAAAATTACTGATAAGCTGCACTTTTTAGACATAAAAACTCTGTTTTGTAAAAGACAATGTCAAGAGAAGGAGAAGACAAGGTACAGACTAGGAGAAAATGTTTACAAAAGACACATCTGATAAAGGACTGTTTTCCAAAATACACAAAAACTCGTAATACTCAACAGTAAGAAAACAAACAACTTGATTTAAAAATGAGCCAAAACCAGGGTGCCTAGGTGACTCAGTCGCTTGGGCGTCTGACTTCAGCTCAGGTCATGATCTTGCGGTCTGTGAGTTCGAGCCTCATGTCGGGCTCTGCACTGACAGCTCAGAGCCTGGGGCGTGTTTCAGATTCTGTGTCTCCCTCTCTCTCTGACCCTCCCCCGTTCATGCTCTGTCTCTCTCTGTCCCAAAAATAAATAAACGTTAAAAAGTTTTTTTTAAATAAATAAATAAAAATGAGCCAAAACCTGAACCTCACCAAAGAAATTACACAGACGCTAAGTAAGTATAAGATGCTCCACATCTATGCCGTCAGGGAAATCCAAATTAAAACAACAGTGAGATATCAAAATCCACAACACTGACAACACCAAATGTGGACAAGGATGTAGAGTAAGAGGAACTTCCATTCTTTGCTGGAGGGAATGCAAAACGGTACATCCACTTTGGAAGACAGTTTGGCAGTTTCTCCCCAAACTAAATATACCCTTACCATTCAAGCCAGCGATTTCCTTAGTATTTAATGACAAGAATGGAAAACTTATGTTCACATAAAACCCTGCGCATGGATATTTATAGTAGCTTTACTTATAATTGTCACATCTTTGAAGCAATCAAATGTACTTCAGTAAACAAATGGATACATAAACTGTGGTAGATCCAAACAATGAAAATAGTATTCAGCACTAATAAGAAATGAGCTTTCAAGCCATGAAAAAACATGGAGGAAACTTAAATGTATATTACTAAAAGAAACCAATCTGAAAAGACTACAAACTATAATTCCAACTCTATGCCATTATGGAAATAGCAAAACTGTAGAGATAGTAAAAAGATCAATGTTTATAGAGGATGGGGTTTGGGAGAAATATGAATAGATAAAGAGCGGATTTTTAGGGCAGGATAGTTAAGTGCTCTGTATGATTCTGTAAAGATAGATATACTATACATTTATTTAAACCCATAGAATATATAATACCAAGAGTGAACTGTAATGCAAATTGTGGACTTTGGGTGACTGCGATATGTTAATGTAAGTTCATTAACTGTAACAAAGGTACCATTGTGGTGAGGGATGTTGGAAATGGAGGAGACTATGCATGTATGGGAGCAGGGGGGATTAGGAAATTTCTCTTTTAGTATCTCTCTCTTAAGTTTGCTGTGAACCTAAAACAACTCTAAAACGTAAATTATTAAATAAATAAATAACAATGGATTTTTTTCATTGTTTTCTCCTTCTTGACTTTGAATGTTTATTTTCCACATACAATTGCTTAGCTAAAACATTAACAGATTTCTATTTGAATACACAAGACAAACATAAACTTAGATTCAACTAGGAACTGAAGTTACAAGTTTCCCTTAGACTTTTCAATTAGTAATTTTGAATCCAAAATAATCAAAATAAATATACATTTAATTCCATTCCCCTATGATTTTAATCATCTCAGTATGATGGAAAAAGGAATAATGTTTAACTCCATCATTAATTAATGTAAGAGTAATTTTCTTTTAAAATGCCCACTTTCAAATTCCTTATTCAAAATTATGCAGAAGCTTCTAACTTGAAATTAGTAGGGTAGATGAGTAATAAGCCTTCTTACAAGTTAATCCTTTATTCTTTCATCACCCAATTTATACTGTTTTACAAAGAGAAACAAAGATGATAATTTGTTTTTAATTATGGTCTCCCTACTTGTAGTAATGATTAATTTTCCGCGTCAGAACTAAATTTAATGTTGACGTTGTTAAAATATAATGAAAACTCCAGTGTACATAATTGTAGGAGTCCAAAGTGGGAAGAGGGCTTCAGAATTATACAAGAAACTTCTACCTTTTCTAGAGCAAAGGAATAAAAAACAATGTTTGTGTAAGAGCTAACAGGTTATATTCAAATATCTTTCTGCTTTGATTTGTGATATCTGTGTGTGTATTAGATGTTACCTGAAAGCTCAGATATTCAGGAAGTTATTTGTTCTTGCTGTTGAAATTATTCTCATGTCCTCTCTTAAGGAAATGAACCCTTGGATTAATACACCTCTTGTATAGGTCGTTCCTAAATCCTGGAGCAATTATAAAGAAGTCTCTGCCTCTTCTTTATCTCAAGGAAAATATTATTTGGAGATAAAATTTTAAAGAATGAGAATTTCTTGAAGGGGGAGCAAAAGGGTATGGAGAAGAAAGAGAAGAAGAGAGAGAAGAAGCAGAAGGAAGGAAATAAGAAAAAGATGGCAGCATGGAAGAATACATTACTTAAGTATTCGTCTTTTCTCAAGAAAATAGCATTGTTTGGGTCAATCTATAAGAAGCTGGAAGTCTCTAGTCATCTTAACAAGTAAAACACTAAACAAAATGAAAATTCAACAACTCTTGTTATGTTCTTAAGAGAAGCAAGGTCACAGAGCAAACCACTCCCCCTGAAATTGGAGGAGACCTACAAGAGAATACAGAAAATCACAGTTTAAGGGAATAGAAACCTAGTAACTGAAACCTTGGAGGGAACCATTGGGGGTAAGGAAAACTGAACTACAGGTGACAAATTGCTGGAAGCTTGGTGTGGGCACATTTGAGAGATAAAACTCCACGGGAGGATGATCGGCTCCACACTTTTGGGGGTTTCACTTTCTGGGGATTACCAAGTTCTAATAGTAAATACTGGAGAAAAATCCCTCATGTTTCTTTCTGGGGGAGGAGAAAAGGAGTCATTTTAAAATATTCCTGAGTACTCTGGTCTTAAAAAGGCTTGTCCTAAGTGAAGTGACTTAACTAGAGCCAAACCTGCTGGGGTTTTACTAGAACCTAACTGACCTGGAAGAAGGGAAATACCCACCTAGGACCCACACTGGCCATCCTGTCTCACATAAGGGAATTGCAGGGGATGTAGGGGGAGGACAAGTACTGTTGAAGTTCAAGTTTAGAGGCACAGGTTCACTAAGAGGTTTAGATCTAATCATAAGAATATACTGTGCTTCCCCTCCCTGAAACCTTACCAACAAATTACTAAAGGCTTATTTACACTAGTTCATTTTACCCACTACATTATGCCTACTTATCAAGAAGAAAAAATAAAGAATTTGCATAAAACATGGTTTGAAGAGGCAGAGAATGCATCAGAACCAGATTCAGATACAACAGAAAAATTAGAATTACCAGACCTAGAATTTAAAATAATTATGATTAATATGCTAAGGGATCTAATGGGTAAAGTAGACAGCATGTAAAAACAGATAAGCAAGGTAGGCATAGAGAGATGGGATTCTAAAAAGAGTTAAAGAAGAAATGCTAGAGATCAGAAACACTCTAATAGAAGTACAGAATGGCTTTGATGGACTTGATAGTTCACTTCATGTGGCTGACGAAAGAACCTCTGAGCTTAAAGGTATCTCAATAGAAATCTCCAAAATTGGAAATCAAAAAGAACAAAACAAAACAAGAGATTAAAAAAGGGGGGAAAACAATATGCAGAAACTGTGGAACTACAAAAGGTGTAACACAAACAAACGAAGAGAAAAAGGAATACATAATGTCTTGTCGCTATTTTTGTTTAAAGATTTATTTTTAGAGAAGTTTTAGGTTTACAACAAAGTTGAGAGAAATGTATAATGATATCCATGTATACTCTGACCCCCACAAGAACAACCTTCCCCATTATCCACACCACTCACTGGAATGGTACACTTCTACCAAGGGATAAACCTGCATTGAAAGATCATCGTCATCCAAAGTTCGTATTACAGTTTACTCTTGGTGTGGTACATTCTGTAAGTGTGGACAAATGTCTAAAGAACATCTATCCATCATTATTAAATCATGTAGAGAATTTTCACTGCCCTGAAAATCCTCTGTGTTCTGACTGTTCATCCCCACCCCCACCCCCCACCCCAAGCAGGCACTCACTGATCTTTTTCTCTCTATAATTTGCCTTTCTAGAATGTCACATAGTTGGAATCATATAGTAACTATGCAGTCTTTTTATATTAGCTTCTTCCACTTCTTAATATGCATTTAAGATTCCTCCATGTAATTTCATAGATTTATAGCTAGTTTTCTTTTAGCTATGAATAATATTCCACTGTCGGGATGCACTAAGGTTTATTTATATCCGTCCATGTTTTTTAAAAAATGTGATATATCCATTTATTTATTGAAGGGCATCTTATTGCTTCCAATTTTTGGAAGTTATAAATAAAATGCTAAAATATTCATACTCAGGTTTGTATGAGCACAGGTTTTCAAATCCTTCAAGTACATACCAACAAGTGCAATTACTGGGTTGTATAGAATTATTATGTTTAGTTCTTTTAATAAACCACCAAAATATCTTCCAAAGTACTATATTTCCTTCCTTCCAGTGGTGAATGAGAATTCTTGTTACTCCATATCCCCTTCACTATTTGATTTTGTCAGTGTTGTGGGTTTTGGCCATCCTAATATGTGTGCAGTAGTATCTCATTTTAATTTACATTTCCCTGTTGTTGTCAGATGTAAGTCATCTTTTCACACCCTCTATGACATCTGTATTTTTTTTTTTGGTGAGTCTGCCATTCAGGTCTTTGGCCTATTTTTTAAATCAGGTTTTTTCCTTACTGCTGCATTTTAAGGGTTCTTTTTTATTAACTTGCAACTAAAATACGTTTTATTTTGTAATGTTTTAAAATATTTATTATCAAGTGTGCTAACATACAGTGTGCTCTTGGCTTCAGGAGTAGATTCCCATGATTCATCACTTACATAGAACACCCAGTGCTCACCCCAACAAGTGCCCTCCTCAATGCCCATCACCATTTCTCCTCACCCCAACTCTCCCCTCCCCCCATCAACCCTCAGTTTGTTTTTTGTATTTAAGAGTCTCTTATGGTTTGCTTCCCTCTTTGTTTAAAACTATTTTTCCCCTTCCCTTTCCCCATGGTCTTCTGTTAAGTTTCTCAAATTCTACATATGAGTGACAGCATATGATAACTGTCTTTCTTTGACTTATTTCACTTAGCACAATACCCTCCAGTTCCATCCGCATTGTTGCAAATGGCAAGATTTCATTCTTTCTCATTGCCAAGTGGTATTCCATTGTATAAATAAACCACATCTTTTTATCTGTTTATCAGTTGATGGATTTTGGGCTCTTTTCGTAATTTGGCTATTATTTATAGTTCTGCTATAAACATTGAGGTGCATGTGCCCCTATGTATCAACACTCTTGTATCCTTTGGATAAAATCCTCGTAATGCTATTGTTGGGTGACAGGGTAATTCTATGTTTAATTTTTTGAGGAACCTCCACACTGTTTTCCAGAGTGGCTGCACTGATTTGAATTCTCACCAACAGTGCAAGAGGGTTCCCGTTTCTCCACATCTTCACCAACATCTGTTGTTTCCTGTGTTGTTAATTTTACCTACTGTTGCATTTTAAGAGTCCTTTGTACATTTGGAATTATAGTGTTTTATCAAATGTGTCTTTTGAAAATATTTTCTCCCAATCTGTGTCTTGTCTTCATTCTCTTGATATTGTCTTTCACAGAGCAGAAGTTTTTAATTTTAAGAAATTCCAGTATATCAGGGCGCTGGGTGGTTAAGCATCCAACTTCAGCTTAGGTTATGATCTCATGGTCCGGGAGTTCATGCCCCACATTGGGCTCTATGCTGACAGTTCAGAGCCTTGAGTCTGCTTCAAATTCTGTGTCTCCCTTTCTCTCTCTGCCCCTCCTCCACTCACATTGCCTCTCTCTCTCTCTCTCTCAAAAAATTAGTCTACGGCCATACCACCCTAAACGCGCCCGATCTCGTCAAAAAATTTTAAAAAGGCACTAAAAAAAGAAAAAAGAAAAAAAGTCCAGTATATCAATTATTTCTTTCAAGGATGGTGTCTTTGGTATCACACCTAATAAGGCATCACAATATCCAAGGTCATCTAAGTTTTCCTCTGTGTTATTGTTTGGAGTTCTATAGTTTTGAATTTTGACAGATAAATATTTGAAAAAAAAATAATTACTGAGAATTTCCTCAAATTAATGTCAGATGGCAAACCTTGGATACAAGTAGCTCAGAGAACACCAAGCAGGATAAATTTGAAAAGGGATACATGTATGTATGCTATTTTAAAACTGCAGGGAATCACGTAGGAAGATAAAATCCTGAAAGTAGCCAGACAGAAAGAACACTTTAACTACAGAGGAATTAAGGTAAGAATTACATCTGAATTCTCAGAAACTGTGCAAACAAGTAGAGTAGGGTGAAATATTTAAAGTATTGAGAGGAAAAAAATACCAACTAATCTAGAATTCCTTATTCTGCAAAATTACACTTTGAAAGTGTAGGAGAAACAAGATTTTTCTCAGACAAATAAAAATTGAGGAAAATTTTTGCCAGTAGGCCACACTTGCAATAAATTTTAAAAGAAGTTCTTAGAGAAGATAAATGACAGGTCAGAAATTCAGATCTCCATAAAAAAAGGAAGAGCATTAGATAAAGAAAAAGAAAAGGTAAAATAAAACTTCTACTTCTATTATTCTTAATTGATCTAACAAATAATAATTTGTTCAAAATAATAATAGCAATATGTATTTGATTCTGTAGGCTTATGTAGATAGGTGTATGTATATATTTATGCTTATGCATGCTTATGTATAAATAAAATGAAAGGCAGCAAAGATACAAGGTACAGAAGGAGGGATTAGGATAATTTGTTATTATAAGGTATTCACACTACCTGCAATGGTATAATGGTATTTGAATGTGGACTTGTATCAAAAAGAATACTACAAACTCTAGGAAACTACTGAGAAAACTTAAAAACATAATGTTATACACTAAGAAAGAAGAGAAAATAAAATCATATAAAATGTTCAGTTAAAACCACTAGAGGCAGAAAAAGTGGAAGACAAAAATAAAACAAGGAACAAGGGCAACAAATAGAAAACAGTAATAAATATGGTAGATATCTATCCACTACTTCAATAATTACTTTAAATGTTGGTGGTCTAAATGTACAAATTGAAAGAGATTTCTGGAATGAATTAAAAATATGACCAAGCCACATGTTGTTTATATGAAACCCACTTTAAATATAAAGACAAGTATGGATTATGGGTAAAGGGATGAAGAGAGATATACCATGCTAAAACTCATTACAGTAAGCAGAAATAGCTATGATAATTTCAGACAGGGCAAAACTTTAGAGGAAGTAAAATTATCAGGATAATAAGGCATTGTGATTACATAATAATAAAGTGGTCAGTTCTCCAAGAAGACAATGATTCTTAATGTGTATGTGGCTAACCACAGAGCATCCAACTATGTGAGGAAAAACTGATAGATGAAGTTAGATAGTTGGGAATTTAATCATCCCTCTCTCAGAAATGGGCAGATCAAGCAGGCAAAAACTCTGTAAGAACATGACTAAACTCAGCAACACCACCAGTCAACTGGATGAAATGGACATCTATAAAATAGATCCATACAACTATCTATAAAATAATCCATACAACAGCAGAATACATATTCTTCTAAAGTTCACATGGAATATTTGCCAAGATAGACCACATTTTGAGCCATAGAATACATCTTAAATTTTTTAAAAGAATAGAAACCTAATATTGACTGCTCTTAGACCCACAGTGGAATTAAACTAGAAATCAATAACAGAAATATAGATTGAAAATTCCAGCAGACTTAGAAATTACACAACATACTGTAACATAACACATGGGTCCTCTCCATAGTTTGGCTATTGTTGATAATATTGCTATAAACATTGGTGTGCATGTACCCCTTCAACACTGTATTTTTGTATCCTTTGGGTAAATATCAAATAGTGCAATTTCTGGATAGTAGGGTAGTTCTATTTTTAGTTTAACGAATGAATAAAGATATATATATATATATATTTTATATATATATAAATACATATATATTTATATGTATATATATACATATACATATATATATAAATACATATACAAATACATGTATATATATGTATTATATATATATACATATATATATATATATAATGAAATCTTGTCATTTTCAACGACGTGGATGGAGCTAGAATGTATTACGCTGAGCAAAATAATTCAATCAGAGGAAGACAAATATCATATGATTTCACTCATATGTGGAATTTAAGAAACAAAACAGATGAACATATGGGAAGAGAGGGAAACAGAAGAGAGAGGGAAAAAAGCACAAGAGACACTTAATGATAGACAACAAACTGAGGGCTGATGGAGGGACATGGTTGGGAGATGGGCCAAATGGGTGATGGGTATTAAGGAGGGCACTTGTTGGGATGAGCACTAGGTGGCCAATATAAGTGATGAAACAGTACATTCTATTTCTGAAACCAATATCGCATTGTATGTTAAATAACTAATATTTAAATTAAAAAATAAAAATAAAATAACACATGGGTCAAAGAAGGAATTTTAAGAGAAAAAAATATTTTGAACTAAATGAAATGAGAAAATCAAAATCTGTGCAATGAAGCAAAAGGGCATAGTGAGAAATTTAGATCATTGAATGATTATATTAGGAAAAAAAAAAAAAAAGAGGGATGCCCGTGGCTAAGTCTGTTAAATGGTGGAATCTTGATTTTTGGCTTAGGTCATGATCTCACGGCTCATGAGATTAAGTCCTGTGTTGGATTCCGTGCTGACAGCATGGAGACTGTTGGGGACGCTCTCTCTCCCTCTTTCTGCCCCTCCCCCATTTGCAAGGTCTTTCTTAAATAAATAAACTTAAAAAAAAAAGAAAATGATTTAAAATCAATTTTCTAGTTTCCATCTTAGGAAACTAGAAAAAGAAGACAAATAAAATGCAAAGTAAGCAGAGTAAAATAAATAATAAGGGCAGAAGTTAATGAAATTGAAAACAGAGAATAAATAGAAAAATCAATGACACCAAAAGCTGTTTCTCTGAAAAGAGTTTTTAAAAAATCAATAAGCCTCTAGTTGGGCTAATTATGAAAAAAAGGAAAAGGACAAAAATTATTAATATCAGAAATGAAAAGGGAGACATCACTACTGAGATTATGGGCATTAAAATGATTAGTAAAGGAATATCTGGAATAACTCTGTGCCCACAAATTTGATGACCTAGATGCTATGGATGAATTCCTTGGAAAATACAGTCTGCCAAAATTCACACAAGAAGAAATAGACAATGTGACTAGGCCTATATCTATTAAATAAATTGAATCAATAATTAATAACCCTCCATTCAAGGGTTTGAACCCCGTATTGGGCTCAGTGCTGACAGCTCAGAGCCTAGAGTCTGCTTCAGATTCTGTGTCTCCCTCTCTCTCTCTGCTCCTTCCCCGTTTGTGCGCTCAATCTCTCTATGTCTCTCTCTCTCTCGCTCGCTCTTTCTCTCTTTCTCTCCCTCAAAAATAAATAAATAAATAAACATTAAAAAAAAAAAATAAAAGACTATAGACCACAACCAGATAGGATTTATCCCAGGTATTCAAGGCTGAGTTATCATTCAGAAATCAGTTAATGTAATCCAATACATCAATATGCTAAAGAAAATAAAAGAATGTATCAATAGATGCAGAAAAAGCATGTGACAAAATCCTACATACATTCATGAAAAAAAAAAAACCTCTCAGTAAACTAGGCAAAGAGAAGAAATTCTTCAATTTGATAAAACCTACAAAGATTTCTGTATGTTGATTTTATATCCTGAAACCTTATTGAATTCATTGATTCTAACAGTTTTGTGGTGGGGGGTTAGGATATTCTACATATAAGAAAATATCATCTGCAAAGACAATTTTACTTCTTTTCCAACTTGGATGCTTTTAATTTCTTTTTCTTGCCAAATTGCTCTGTCTAGGGCTTCCACTACTATGTTGAATAGCAGTGGTAAAGTGGGTACACTTGTCTTTTTCCTGATCATAGAGGAAAAGCTTGCACCATTTACCCTTGAGTATGCTTTGAACTGTGGGATTGTCACATATGGTCCTTAAAGTATGTTCTCTCTATACCAAATTTGTTGAGAGTTTTTACCATGAAAAGATGTTGCATTTTGTCAAGTGATTTTCCTGCATCTATTGAGAAAATCTTATGATTTTAGTCTTTTATCCAATTAATGTGGTGTGTCGTATTTATTGATTTGCATATGTTGAACAATCCTTTCATCCCAGGTATAAATCCAACATGATTGTGGTATGTGAATCTGTTTAATGTGCTGTTCAATTTGGTGTGTTAATATTTTATTGAGAATTTTTGTGTCTATATGCATCAAGGATATCAGCCTATAGCTTTCTTTTTTGTAGTGCCCTTACCGGTTTTGATACCAGGGTAATCCTGACTTTGTAAAATGAATTTGGGACTATTTCCTCCTCTTCAATTTTTTGAAGAGTTTGAGGAAGATTGGCATTAATTCTTGTTTAAGTATTTGAAATAATTCATCAGTGAACCCCCCTGGTCCTGGCTTTTCTTTGATGAGAAATTTTGATTACTAGTTCAGTTGTTCACTCATTAAGTTTTCCTGTGTCTTCATGATTCAATCTTAGTAGGTTGTATATTTCTAGAAATTTATCCATGTCTTTTAGGCTATCCAATTTATTGGTGCCTAACTGTTCATAATAACGATCTTTTATATTTCTAGGACATCAGTTTAATACCTCCTCTTTCATTTATGATTTTATTTATTTGAGTCTTCTCTTTTTTTCTTAGTTAAGCTAAAGGTTTGTCAAGTTTATTTATCTTTCCCCCCAAAATAGTTATTAATTTTCTCGATATTCTTTTGCTAGTCTCCATTTCATTTATTTCCTCTCTGATCTTTGTCATTTCTTTCCTTCTGCTAACTTTTGGACTTAGCTTGTTCTCTTTTTTTCCTAGTTGCTTGAAGTATAAAGCTCTGTTGCTTATTTAAGATCATTATTTTTCTTAATGTAAGCATTTATCACTGTAAGTGGTTGTCTTGTAACTATTTTTATGGCATCTCATAGATTTTGATATGTTGTGTTTCCATTTTCATTTGTTTCAATATATTTTTATTTATCTTTTGATTTCTTCTTTGACTTGTTCAATTAAAAAAATAGATGAATAGAAGAGGGATGCCTGGATGGCTCAGCCAGTTAAGTGTCTGACTTGGGCTTAGGTCATGATCTCACGGTTTGTGAGTTCCAGCCCCACATCAGGTTCTGCATCAACAGCCCGTAGCCTGCTTGGTTTTTTCTCTCTCCCTTTCTTTCTCTTTCCCCCACCCCATTTGTGCAGGCTCTCTCTCAAAATAAATAAATAGACTTTAAACAAAATAGAAGAACTGAATAGCATCTTTTCAAAGAAGATATACAATGGCCAACAAGTACATCAAAAGATGGTCAACATCACAAGGTGTTGTATGGAAGTGTTGAATCACTATATTGTGCACCTGAAACTAACATTACACTGTATGTTAACTAACTGGAATTAAAGGAAACTTTAAAAAATAGATGTTCAATAACACTAATCATTAAGAAATATAAATCAAAACCACAATGAGACAACTGCCTCACATCTGTTAGAATGGCTATTATCAAAAAGACAAGGGAACAAATATTAGTGAGGATGTGAAGAGAAAGGAACATTTGTGTACTGTTGGTGGAAATGTAAATTGTTACAGCCCAATGGAAAACAATTGCTTTCTTTTTTTAAGTTTATTTATTTATTTTGAGAGAAAGAATGAGAGAGTGTGAATGGGAGAGGGACAGAGACAGAGAGAGAGAGAGAGACAGAAAGAGAGAGAGAGAGAGAGAGAGAATCCCAAGCAGGCTCCATGCACTAACCCAGAGCCCAAAGCAGCACTTGATCCCATGACCAGCAGATCATGACCTGAGTCAAAATCATCAATCAGATGCTCAACTGATTGAGCCACCCAGGCACCCTGAAAGCAATTACATTCTCTGGTGTTGACCCAAAGGCAATGAAAACTTAGGTCCACATAAAATCTGCACATGGAAACTTATAGCAGATGTTTTTCATAATTGGAAAAACTTGGAAGCAACCAAGATGTTCTTCAGTAGATAAATGAATAAATCAGCTGTGGTACATCCAAACAATGTAATATTAGTTAGTACTAAAAGGAAGTGAGCTATCAAAGCATGAAAAAACATGGAGGAAACTTAAATTTATGTTATCAAGTGATGGAAACCAATCTGAAAAAACTACATACTATATGAGTATAACTATATGACAATCTGGAAAAAGCGAAACAATGGAGACAGTAAAAAGACAAGTGTTGACATGGATTGAAGGGAGGAAGGGATGAAAGAGTGGAGCATAGAGATTTTTAGGGCATTGAAAATAATCTGTATAATATAATAACTGTGGATACAAGCTGTTATACATTATTTCAAATCCGTAGAATGTACCATACCAAAAGTAAACTCTAATGTAAACTAGGATTTTAGATCATAATGATGTGTCAATGTAAGTTCAATTATAACAAATACACCTTCCAGTGGAAGGTGATAACAAGGAAGGTTTTACATGTTTAGGGACAAGGAATAGATGGGAATTACCTGTACTGTCTATTCCATATTGCAGTAAACCTAAAACTGATCTAAAAAAATAAAGTTTATTTTAAAAAAAGTGACTTCATTTAGTGCCAAAATCTTTGAACATTAGTGTCTATAAATTACCTTCTTTGTCTTTCAACATTGTTTATACTTTCAGGTTTTGAGAATCCATTCTGTATAGGATACTTACAGGAACCCAGAGAGGACAGCTATACTATAAGCTACTGAGACAGGCAGCTAGAATATTTGTATTTGCAGAGGGGATAAACTAACACGAAATGTAGAAATTGATTACTTTGACACTGAAGCTAATAGTAGGTAATATTTATAAAGGGCTTATTGTACCTCAGCACTATTTTAAACAGGATATCTATCTATCTATCTATCTAGAGAGAGAGAGAGAGGTAGAGAGAAACTTATTTGAACTTTGTAACACCTTAGGAGGTAGGTATGAGGAATTCTCAAAGGTGCAGTAGTTTTAAATTTTATTTAACTTAATCCATTTCTCAAACAAGTTTTGAAGGAACATTAATATTTATGTTTATTAAATATTTTTATTTTATAAAAAGGTTGACTCTAAATTTGTCAGAATAAGCCAAAAAATATAAAAATGAGACATCAAAACACAAAATATATGGATCACATGTGAGGGAACTATGATAAAAAGCTAAGTGGCTCATCTTTGGCCCAATTACATGTGCCTTATATATTATTTTTCAAACTTTCCAATCATTGCTTTTCCCCTTGTATGCTCCATATACTTCTTCAAAGTTTTAGGGTAGAAATTTATCTCGTAACAGTGCTTATTTATCTATATACAATACAACTTAGATTTACTCACTTGAATAAATTGTAGACAAGTATTTTGACTTTTATTGTGCAAAATGCAGTTGTATTATCCAGAAATCTCGGGTTGCTGAAAGAATCAAACACCCATATGTGCAAACAATCAAGTCACTTTCTAAGTAGAAAACAAGTGTGTCTTGAAGAGGTCTTCACTATCTATTTAAACACCTTCTATGAAAGTGAAGATATTTGTTTTTCTCAAGACTGATTTTCTTAAATTTCTCTCCAATAGCTACACCTGTAAAATCAGCAGAGTCTGACTTCACATTCAGTGCAAGGGATAAACTTACTTGGAGGTTTGGGGATTTCTTAGACTAGTTTGCTCTTGGCCTTGAAAGTATGGCACCCATAGACTGATATTTCAAACTGAAAAATAAGTAAATAAAAAATAGAAACCTGGGTCACCTAGGTGGCTCCACCAGTTCAGCATCCAACTCTTGATGTCAGCTCAAGTCATGATCTCCCGGTTGGTGAGATGAAGTCCCAGGTGGGGCTCTGTGCTGACAGTGCCAAGCCTGCTTGGGATTCTCTCTCTCCCTCCCTCCCTCTCTCTCAATCTCTCAAAATAAGTAAATAAACATTTTTTAAAGGGCTTTTAAAAAAACCCACCAGTTTTATGCTAGGTTACTTTTAAAAGCAAGTTAAACCTAAGTACTGTTTGGGGGGGCGGGGCGGAGAATCAGAACAGTTTTCAACAGTTTAAATAAGTCTGATAAAAAGAAGGTGAAGGAGCAGGAGATGAAGGAAACTTCATGAACTTTTATGGGCGAATGATTATTGCGACTACTTTGGCAATAATATCCCAGGAAGTATCTTACAAACGTAACATGTAGTTAAACTACAGCTGTGTTTTGCTTAAATATGGTGAGACTTGGTATTTCTCAGTTGAAGGCGCATGTCTCCTATTATTAGTTAATAATAAATTATTAGTTAATAATAAAGTTAATTTGGGCTCATTTTCTTATATTGAAGAGTCATCTTCTGTCTTTTTCTGTGATTCTTGTAATTTCATTTTGCCCCATTTTTACACCAGGTTTGTGTCTTTTTTCCTCTCATTTCCTCATATGACATGCTGCTCCATTTTCTGTGACATGACCTTCTACTATCTACAATTGGTTTGTTTTTTTTCTCATTACCTTAACTTTTATTAACTTGTTTTCCGTGGAATTTATGAAAATTTTGGCTTATCATTAACTTTATTTTAGCTTATATTTTAATACTTCATTTTAGAGAGTATTTTTCAACTTCTTGGCTATAAAATAATATATGATTTTTTTACAATTTATTATTTTATTTTTTATATTTATATTTCTTATACACTTTTCATTTAGTCTTGTATATGATATGAGGATTGAATTCAATTCTGTTTTTATCCAAAAATGGATGTCTAGTTTTCCCTAGTAGGATATTACAGTTCATTTTTTCCTACTGATGTGAGATGTTGCTTTTATTATAACCATTAATATACATGTGGATTCTCTTTTTATTTTCTATTCCATTGCATTATATATTTATGACCCAACACTTAATTGTGTTTTAGTTATAAAGGCTCTTTAATGTTTTCCTAGTTTAGTACCTGACTTCCATGACATCTGCTTTTAGAATCAAGTGGTATATAGCTTTAAGGAAAACATGTTGGTATTTTTATTGAAGTAATATTAGATTTGTATATTACTTCCAGGGCATTGTCATCTATACAGGTATCCCTTGCTTTTCAAAAGTTCATGTTATGCTTGGCTATTTGCTTTTACAGAAGACTTAACATTAGTACCTGTTTTTGCTAACCAAAAGAAATGTGAAAAGGATTTTTGCTTTTACAAAAACGGAGGTGGGGGTGGGGGAAGCAAAAATAGTGTTCAGTGTTTGTTTTGCAGGGAGCCATTGTAATGGTAGTGGGCATGCTGCCAGCGACAGTGGCCCTGCTAAGCTCCTTCCCTTGGAGCTACACTCAGCATCTCAGCATTAAGCCGCCATGGCTTTGAACTGTGTCTGAGAACATCTGTGCTTTATCTCAGTTTATTTTGTGCATCTGTTTGCAATATGTGTCTTAAGGTATCAGAAAATTCTAAGAGACATTAATTTTTTGCTGTGGGAATGTTCAAAAAATTTCCATATAAATGGATAGTAATTGTTTCTTCACTTTATGCCATATCAACTTATGAAGTTTCATAAGAACCCTCCACTTTTGGATAGTGGGGGGAATCTGTATATTATTGAGACTTCATAGAATAGAACATGGTACGGCTTTCCATTTTTTCAAGTTCACTTTTATGTCTTATTTTTAGTTGAGTAAATTTGGCATGTAACATTGTTTAGGTTTAAGGTATACAACATGTTATTTTGATACATTTACATGTTGTAAAATGATTGCCTGTGTAGCAGTATCGATCACATTATCTAATTTTAGTATAATTGTCTATACTCATTAGAGCATCTATTAGGTCTCTATGGCTTATTTACTCTTTATTTCAAGTTTCTATCCTTAAACACCACCACTCTTGTCCTCCCCTCTGCATCCCCTGGAACCACCATTTTGCTCTTTTTTATAGGTTTAACTTCGTAGATTCTACATATAAGTGAATCATGCAGTACTTGGCTTTATCTGACTTATTTCACATAGCATAATGTGTTTAAGCTGCATCACTGTTGACTCAAATGGGAAGATATTTTTCTTTGTTATGGCTGAATAAGATTCCATTGTGTATTTGTACTGCATCTTTATTTAAATTTTTTACTGTTGATTTATTTTTGAGAGAGCCAGAGTGTGAGTGGGGGAGGGGCAGAGAGAGAGGGAGATACAGATCTGAAGCAGGCCCCAGTTTCTGAGCTGTCAGCACAAAGCCTGACGTGGGGCTTGAACTCACAAAATGTGAGATCATGATGTGAGCCGAAGTCAGATAATTGACTGAGCCACCCAGGTGCCCCTTTTTATCCATTCATGTGTTGATGAACTTATGGGTTGTTTCCATATCATGGCTATTGTGAACAATATTGCCATGAACATGGGTGTGGATATATCTTATTGAAATCATGTTTTCATTCCCTTTGGATACATATGCAGGAGTGGAATTGCTTGATCATGTGATAGATCTATTTTTTTAAAAAAATTTTTGAGGAAACTCCATATTGTTTTGCACACTGGTTGGACCAATTTACATTCCTACCAACAATGTATAAGGATTCCCTTCGTACCACATCCTTTCCAGCTCCTGTTGTTCCTTGTCTATTTAATGATAACCATTCTAACTGATGTAAAGTGCAATTTCTCCATAGAGGAAATTAAGATGGCCAATGGACAGAAGAAAAAATGTTTGATACCACTAATCATCAAGGAAATACAAATCAAAAACACTTTTGTGTCTTTGACAATCTTAATATTTTCTTTATGTAGATTTTAGAAATATCTTGTTAAGGATTGTGGGTGTTTAATGCTTTTATTTCTCTTATAAATGAGCTATTCTCCTCCAGTATATTTTCTAACCAGCTATTGTCTCCATGGATGAGACCTTTCGTCTTGCAAATTAATTTTATAAATTTCTATTAAGTGCATTTTTTTATTTCAGCAGGAGTTTGTTCATTTACCTTGTGTTTTGTGACACGAATATATCATTCATAAATAGATATTTTATTTCCATCTTTCAAAATCTTCTTCAAATAATTACTTCTTCTAATTCCATAGGCTAATGTTGGGAAATGCTCCTATATTGCACGCGCGCTCTCTCTCTCTCTCTCTCCCTCTCTCTCCCTCTCTCAGGTTCCTATACATCTTACTGGTTATAGCACAGGTAGAGAGCCCTGACTCATTCTACTTGAGCCTTTCCTTAGGGTTATGTTGCAGCAAGCAACCTTGAGAATAAGATAATAATGCCTTTCTCCAGGAAAAACATTGCTTGCTTACCATTTACGATAAAGCAGTAGATTCCCTAAGCGTACCCACTACATGAAAAGCGTCTCTGTGAGCCAGGCTGCACACTGCCCTCCCACCGCAGGAAAGGGGAATGGATGCAAACATAATATCATGCAGTCTGCTGTGCTGTAGTAATAAAGTCCTTTGTCTTTGATGTGGAAGCTGTGTGTCTTGGCAGACTAACTTATTAGCTTGTAAGTAGCATAAAATCAAATATCAGACTCAATAGCTAATACATCAATACAGTCTTAAATACTGGTTGTAGCAGAGAAAACTTTATTTCACTACTTTTAGTTAGAGTGCCTCATTAAATATAATGTTAACTTGTATGTTGATACACGCAAATTAATGATATGATGGAATTATCCATTTTCTTGAATGTTTTTGCTAGGAATGTGTATTGAATTATGCTAGTTACCTTTTCAGTATTTGTGGCATTAATAATAAATTCCAGTAAATTAGAACAATCAACATAATAAATTATATTGAGTTATTTCCTAGTATAGAAGCACTTTTACATTTCTAAAATATATTCCCCTCCCTATAAAGCACACTTTTTAAATGTGCTCTTGGATTCTGTTTGATAATATTTTAACATTATCACAAAAATATTTATGAAGGAAATTGGCCTTTAGTTTTATTTTTGGCACAAACTTCAGCAGGCTTCAGTATCTTTGAATTCAGAAAAATCACTTTTTATAATGCAGAAAAATATTTCATCTCCTTTACAGATCATAGTGACTACAAAGCAGATACAATTTACTTCCCATATTATGACTGAAATGATAATAAGAGTTTGAAATATGTTTATTGTAACTGTCACATCCCAAGTTCAAGATATTCTATTAAAAAGGCAAACCAGACCTCCCTTTGTAATTGTTGGAAAAAAGTACTTTTTAGGGTTACCTTTAAGGTCACTGTAATATTTAGGATAATATAATTTGAAAGAATTATCCCTGTGGGTGGAAAATGAGTCTTTGACATAAGACTCTATACCAGTTAAACCAAGATGCAAGTTACCCCAGACCCTTCTGTCAGAGCTACAGTGAGATTCTGGTAATCCTTGCACTATCCTAGCTTTTGAGCTTCTTGACTTCCTTTCCCTTAATATCTTTTCCTACTCCTTACTTCACCAACTGTTTAACCCACATCACATTCGTCTTAGAACCCTATCATTACTGAAATCCACATTGGACTCATGTTTGTCTCTGCTCTCTGTCTTCCACTTTGTATCCTTTGAGCACAATTCCAAGATAGCTTCAGTCTCTTAGGTCCTAAAGTGAAATTAATCCTACCATGGTTTTTCTTGGTCTCTCATGCCCTCATTTATTTTCTCCCACTTTACCTTCCACAACCCACTCCTTTGCTTCCTTCGCCTTTTTAAATAATAGCTGACAATGTCATCCCACCTTGGGGTAGATCCAACTTTGTAGTTACTTTATACCTCGCTTGAACTGCTTGATGTAGCTACAGTGAAAACAAACAAACAAACAAACAAACAAGAAAAAACAGAATGATACTGAGAGGTCTCATTTCAACTTCATGGTTACTTACCTTAATTAGGCTTTTAATGCTGCCTCACCATCCTACTTCATTTCCTTAGTTATTTTACCTCCCAACTTTCCTAGGTGACTTTTTCGTGCCTTGTTTTTACTAACACCCAGCTCCCCCCATCTCCCTTCCTTACTCTCAGTCAATGCCCTATATTCTTGTTTTGTTGAGAAAAGAAAAAGAATTTTCAAATACTCCCAGTAGCACATAGATTCACCTAACTCCATCCATGACTACTTTGTCTTTCTCTTTGTTATTGTGGATGAACAGGCTGTAGACCACACACAGGTGCAGCCTCTCTTTTCCCTTGTGAACCACATATCATCAATTTTGTTGCTTCTATAGTTCTGCATTCTCTCCTTTCTTATCAGTCTCTTCCTTTATTCATGATTTTTCTTATCATAATATAAATATGTTGTAATAGCTCATTTATTAAAAAAATAGATTCAATATCCCCCTCCAGCTAGTCCCTCCTTTATCGTTAACAGCAGCATTATTTAAATTAATTTTCTATACTCACTGTTTGAAATAATTTTCTTTCCCTTGTCTCATTAACATATTCAAAACAAGCTATTGTCCCCACCAATGCACCAGAACAAGCTCATCACTGAAAATCATTTTGCTAAATTGAATCTTATGTGCCCTATCCATAATATTTGACAGTTTTGATCATTCCATTCTTCCAGAAGCATTTCTTAGCTTGCCTTTTAGGGCACTCCTGCATTTTGGCTTTACTTCTACCATACTGGCTACTACTTCTCAGTTTTCTTTGTTGACTCCTTCTCATCTCAGTGATTAACAAGCTTCAGTTGCCCTCCCTGGGCTCAGTACTTGGACTCTTCTCCCTCTAAACTTGCATCCTTGCTGATGTCATTTAACATCTTTGCTTTAAATATCAACTATCTACTGATGACTGCTTTATCAGTCAAGGTGCCATTAGGGATAAATCAAAGATACCTAACTCCAGTGAGTTATGAGATGACAGATTCTCCTACCGACTGCTCCTTTAGTCTTCCCAATCGCAATGAATGATAATTCTATCCTTTCCATTGCCCAGACCAAAATATGTGGGATACTCACTTATTCTTCTCATTCTCTCACTTCTCATATTCTAAGCAGGAACATATTGTGTCATCTCCACCCTCACAGTCTATTCAGTTTAAAGCACATCTCTTCTCCTCCACCGCTACCACCATGGAACAAACCACTGTGGTCACTTGACTGGATCATTGGGTACTTTACTGATTACTGTCCCCTGTCCTCCTACCATTAATTCTCCACACTGTAGTGATCTTTTTAGAATATAAATCAGGTAATGCCATACTATGCCCAAAAAAATTTAATAGATTTCCATTTCTCTTCTAAAATGTCCTTGCCGGGGCGCCTGGGTGGCTCAGTCGGTTAAGCGGCCGACTTCAGCTCGGGTCACGATCTCGCAGTCCGTGAGTTCGAGCCCCGCGTCGGGCTCTGGGCTGATGGCTCAGAGCCTGGAGCCTGCTTCCGATTCTGTGTCTCCCTCTCTCTCTGCCCCTCCCCCGTTCATGCTCTGTCTCTCTCTGTCTCAAAAATAAATAAAACGTTAAAAAAATTTAAAAAAATAAAAATAAAATGTCCTTGTATTGGTAAGCAAGTACAAATTTCATTATATTTCATTTATCCCTCTGTTTGCTTCTTTTATGTGAGTTTACGTTTTCAAGTATCATTAATATTGATTTACAGAAATATACCTCATTTGTTTCTAACTATTGTAAATATTTTTTGAATATACCCCATTATATTTATCCATGTTTACAGTAAGGTTTCTGTTTTTTCCCATCAAAAATTATCAGTTGGTTAATATCTCCATGTATTGAGGTATAAATATGAAAGTTTCTTTTTAATACTGCTAAGCACTACTCTTATTTGTCATGGAACAAACCCTCTGTTTTCCATCCCTTCATGAAATGTCCAGCAGATTTCACAACTTTCTAGTGAGTTCAAACTCATCTGGGCAATATAAAGCTTTATCTCCATATCCAGTTCAAAGCTGGAAGTGTATCTGTTTACCCTTGGTACCATATCAAGCACACACAGACTTCGCGACTGGGGTTTCTCAGCTGTGATGAGCCTCACTGCTTGCAGCATCCCCCTGGACCATTCTTAGCATCATCCTCCTGGGACTTGAGGACAGGGGAACAAATGCACACATAAAAGTCCCTTTCCTCTGACCCAAGAATCTTGTGTGTTCTGCCAGCAGCCTAATTTATTAGGTTGTAAACAAATAAAATTTCAAACCCTTACAATTCTTGACAGATTTTGGCAACAAAGATGGGATGCTGTTCGACATGTGGCTTTTTGGAATAGATGGACAAGCACCATTTGTAGGCTTGGCTAGGGGATGAGAGAAGACTTCCTAGAACTCTCTAGCAAAATCTTTACCCAAGTGATGAACAAGGGAAAGGACAAAGGGAACCTTACTGTCCTACCTGTCAAGGAGTGTGTAGAGGCTGAGGGGCAAGAGATAGGACCAAAACAAGCTGTGGGAATGATGTTCAGATGCTGCTCACTCTTCTCCAATAGGAGCAAGAGAGGTCAAGGAGTAACCAAAGGTAATCTAGGGCTTTGGGCAAACCAAAAACACAAGGAATTCATTTGATTAAGCCATGAATGGTGGTTCCAAGCTTCCTGAATATAAAAGGAATAAGTATGGCTTTCTGGAACAGATTTTTTCCCCTCCATGCCCCCTGATCACTCCCTCCCCATCTTCCCCATCTTTAGCCATGTTTTGTTCAAGATCCATTCAATTGAAAGTAACCAAAACTCTGGAAATAGCTGAGTTTATTGACTCAATTGGACAAATTATATGAAAGGTGAGATTAAATACATTATCACAAATAACTGGAACCAGATGCTGATGCCTTTAGAATTCTCTTTTTATTATATCTCCTGTCCATTTTCTCCCCTGGATAATAGCTTTGTTCTTTCACAGCGGTTGCTGCCATGGTTACAAACTCTTTGTTTCACACAACTAAAATTTTACAATGAGAACAAAATCAGACTTTTTAAATTCTGGATTGAGTGTGAAAAGTTTCAAGGCAGAATGCTCATCAATCTAATTTGTATTTAAGTCTTACTTATTGGATGAATCACCCTCATAAGGGAGATGAAATATTACACGCATCACAGTTTTAGTCTCACACCCAACTTTATGATCCAAGGAAAGACAATAAACCATAGTAGGATAGAAATAGGAAAGTAAAATAGGAAAAAATAGGAAAATATTTTGTTTGTTGAACATACAAAATCAGTAAATATTAACTGGACATACCTGTACTCATACAGGATATTTATAATACTTAATAGTTTTTTCTAAATAATATTTTTGGTACAATTTTAATTTTTAAAAATAGAATGATCTATAAACTGAAGAAATTTTAACAAGTTAAACTTATAGAATTACTCTGAAATATTAATAGTTGTTCACATTTAAATACCAAAACAGTTTTTTATAAATGCTTTCTTCTTCAAAACTGAAAGCCAAACATATATTGAAGATGAAATTATATAACTCCTCTTTTATAATGATCTGATCTTTCTCTTAGTCTAAAGATGCAAATATCAACATTCAGTTACCTAAATACAGCTATGTATCTAGCCTTTGAAAACTTAAATGATGAGAGTATCTCCATATTAAAAAAAAAGCTACTTTGTATCTGAAGGGCAAATCATGGATATTTTTCTTGAGTATTGATTGTCATTTTGCTAAGGAAAATAATAAAAATGCCATGATCAGATAAATCTTTCACTAGTGGTATCAAATATTATGTTCTTTCTCTATACCAAAAGTACTATACTAAATGCCATAATATTTGTAACATCTTGGCCACCAGTGTACTCTTAGGCTTTAGATATATTAATGTATATCTTTTGGAGCAGTGATTCGATAAAATGTCTAATTATTTAACCAGCTCACATATCATTTTTTCCTTCTTTAATATAGAAAATCCAGTGTGAAAAGCCATCAGTTTTCTTGTCATAAAAGCCAACATAACTATGGAATTAACAATTAAAGATATGACAAAGTGTGTATACACACACACTCAAAAATGCATAAAATTAAGAGAATTCAGACTGAAGAAATACTAAACAATTTCAACCTTTTAAGTATCGGCATATGTTGCCATATGCCAATTCAAAAGCATGTTTGTCAATTTGAGCTAATGTAGTAGAGGCCAGTGAGGCAGAGTAGAATAGTCTAATGCAGAATATGAATAAGAATTCTGTGAAAGAGAATTATCTTTTCAACCACATGTCTGGCAGTCATGTATTCCATAGACTGTGACAAAATTCATTAGAATTGATACCGGAAGAGAAGGAAAATCTATTATTTGCCCTAATATGAAAAGACATGAAATTGAAAGAACATAGTATAATAGCCCTTCTAATTTTAATATTTTACAAATACCTATAACCTCAGTACAGTTTAGTATTTGTCAGTTACACACACACACACACACACACACACACACACACACACTGAGCTTACGTTAGATTTCCAGTCCACTGTTTTCTTTCATCCATACGATTTTTCTGGGATAATCACATCTAAACAAATATTTTTCTGTTATAAGTGTGCTTATCTCTATCTATCTATCTATCTATCTATCATCTATGAAGAGATAAATATATCTTTTCTGAGAAAAGCAATACCCTGGAAGATGATGTGAAATTCTGGAATCTTGAAAAGAGAGCTGTTAATATAGACATTAAATAATCAATATGCTTTTTCCATTTAGGGCATATTATTTTCCTTAATACAATTATTTTCTTCTACATTAACTCATCTGAAAAAAGATACTGTAGTCATTTCTAGGTTTAGTGGTGTGGCATATACCTTGTGTATTTTCGTATGCACGGACTGCACTGTGAACTGAAATAAATAAGCTCTGAAGTAGGATTTACTTCATCAAAACACATTGTCCTCAGTTTCAGGTAGGAAAAAATATATATATTAGAGTTCTGTGTCTTTACCCCAATGGGAAAAGGTGTTAAAACTGACCTTTGGGTATGCACAGTGGCACTTAGATTATTATATTAAGATAAAAATGAATTATAATTTCAGGTGTATTATGGGACTCTGACCTTTTTCTATATTAGTAATGTAATAGTTTCAGAAAAGAAAAATAATAGCTGTCTTAAGCTTATAAATGACTATCCAATATAAGATGTCAATTGCTAGCTCATTCTCTTTTCACCTGGGAGTACAGATTGTAACAGAGTATTTATTGATTTAACAGAAAGAATAGATGTAAGTACATCAAATAGCTACTTGCCATTCCACATACCTTGGGAAACTGGAATGAAGGAGCATCTATAGTGGTGCATCTAATACCTGGAACCCTGGCTATGTACACTGCATCGGCTTTTTATTAAATCAGTTAATTATGATGCATTTGTCCAAGCACAGTGACACAAAATTAATAGGTCTCTTCCTTAGTAATTTGCAGAACTAAACAGGATTCTTTATATGCCATTCGGAAATCATTAGCTATTTATTTTAAGGAAATGTAATCCCAACCAAAAAGAAGAAAGAAAGAAAGAAAGAAAGAAAGAAAGAAAGAAAGAAAGAAGAAAACAAAAGAAAAAAGAAGAAAAGAAAGGAAAAGAGAAAAGAAAAGAAAAGAAAAGAAAAGAAAAAGGAAAGGAAAAGAAAAGAAAAGAAAAGAAAAGAGAAAAGAAAACATTCCCATTGCTATAACATATAAGTCCTGAACAGGAGGCCTCTTTATTGAGAATAGAACATTTTTAGTAGAGGATTGTTAGAGACTAAGAGCGAGAGTTTGCTCTATGTATCCTTGCTTCCTAATTCCTAGAGATTCTGCTACTGCAAGAGGATTCTTCAGCTCTCTCCCCTAGAACAATTTTCTGATGTGCTTCAAGGGTGCTGCATCTGTCTGCTCCTGATATGGTGTTTATTGAAGGTTTGCAGGAGCCCAATAAAGTAACACTTCTATAAGTTCTTTAAGTTATAACACTATTGGAAAAAATTTAAATATAAAGATGTAAGAAAAAATGCACTTATTTATTTACTTATTTATTTCTGTTAAATAAAAGAATGGGGGATGCAGCTGTTATTACTACACTGTAGAGTCAGGGTTCTATCATCCCATGCATATGTCCTTCAGATAGGCTAGCATCCAAAAGGAAGAAAGGAAGTGACCAACATAACCAAGATTTGCGTGCTCACTTCTCCTTCCAAAGGCACCAATTTGATGGAAGAAGGGTTTAGAAGACAGAAAGGGCAGGCGTGCTAAGCTAGATGATCTCCCTCTATGGGGAAAAGCAGTGGGGGGAATTCTTCCTCCTGACCCTAAAGACAGCAGTCCATTCTTCTCTTCTCTGCATACTACTTTGTGAAATACTCACACTTAGACCCATGGTTTTGCCTATTATCTATATGTTTATAGTTCTTAAATTATTGCTCTCATGATTGGCTTTCCACTATGAGTTTCAAATTCATTTATTTAAATGGCAGTATGATAACTTCGCTTGCATTTTCCCATGGATATCTCAAACTAAACATTTTCAGAATGACTATCCTCATCCATCCTTAAAATATTTATTTGATCTCCTTCTAACTCCTCCTACTCTTTGTCCCCCAATCTTGAATTTCACTTCCCCCAACTTCCCACACTCTATAAAAGAGTCCTTCGTGTTTCCCTGGAGTGGAGCAATAGATAAAATATAGATGTAAACATTTCACTTCATTCTTAGATTTTTTCCCTATTACATAGTATGAAACCTAAATGTGTAGCATATTTTCACAGACCGCCCAATACCTTCTACCTATTTTCCTATTTTCTTATATTTATCTTCTTATCTCTGAGTCAGGATGGTTTTAGATGAAAGAAAATCTCTTTGAAAGTGATTTAACATTGAGCCCTTTCTTACCTGACAAGCAGGTAGGTCAGATGTTGGTTAAATTATGGTTTCTATATTATTAAGAAGGTTGTACATTCCTCCCGTATTCCACTCTGACAACCTCAAAAAGTTGGTTTGCCTTCTTAGGTTAACCTGTCAAGTTCCTAAGTAGCTTTGGCTTCACGTGACGATGTATGAACAGAGTCACAAACAGGGCTCATTTTTTTTTCTTCCAGAAGCACAGCAGAATAAAAATAACCACCACAAAATAGAAAATGTGTTTTCCATCATGAGTTGGTCACTAACTAGTTGATCTTGAACAATAAAATTTACCTTCTTTAAGCTTTTTTTTTTTTTTGGCATCAAGTGGATAGATTGAATAATAAGTCATATTCCAAGTAAGGTTTGGGAAAATCTGTAGCTAAGTAACTTTAGAATTGCTGCCTAAGTATGGTAGTAAAGGATAATGAATGAAATAATACAACCACTGGATCCAGGAGTCACCAGAACGTGCTTTCTCACTCTCTCCATTTCATTACAGAACCAGAGAATGATATGTGAATGAAATTTAGAATTCATCCAGAACAGGTCTCTGTCAGTTGTTTGAATCTCTTCTGCCACATTGCTGACAAGAAGTCATTTGTTGAATGAATGCCCAAATCCCTAGTAATTAGGAAATCAAATATCTTCCAAATAACGGGTAGAATCTCACTGCCACCAGTTTCCATCTGATTGACTTGTTTTGCAAACATCCTTTTATTCTTTTGCATAAATAGTCCATGAATATTTCCAAATATTTAAATATAGTTACCAAGTCCTTCAAAAGATCTCTTTCAAAGTTAAATATCCCCTCCTTTAAGCACTACTCTTGTGAAATAATTTTTATATTTTAAGAAATGTAATTGGTTTTTTGAAAGTCTTTCACTTTATTTAGGTGTTCCTTAGGGCATGGCCCACAACTTTATAATTTATAATTCCATCTATCTATTTTCTATTTTTCTATTTTTTAAATTTGTCTTCAACAAAGATCCTCAGATTTGTTATTTTATCAATCAGTGCATCAACCAATCAGAGAACAGAGCAGAAGTTTTAGCTCCTTTGTATTTTATGTATTCTGAACAATAATTCCTGAGGTAGTATCAATTAATTATACACAGAAAAGTATATACAGACACTGAGTGTTAAGTGCATTATTCATTGGCTACTTTTATTTAATAATACGGATCTCGGTGTTCAAATTGTCAGAGACCTAGAAGGAAAACAAATTACATATACACCCACATGCATATCCACATGTATCACCTAAAGTCCTACCACACATAAATTATGACATATCTCACTCAACTATTTTTGCTGTAGATGGGACTTAATAAATTCGACTCTATGACTTGTATAATATTACACTGACATTTTAATTGTGTTAGTTTTTATTTTAAAATATGCTCATTTTAAGGCTAATGTTTATCACATGTTTACATTACACAAGATATATTGCTAAGAATGTTTGAATTTTTCTCTTTCTTAATGTTTATTTATTTAATTTGAGAGAAAGGGAGAGGGGGAGGGGCAGAGGGAGTGAAAGAGAGAGAATCTCAAGCAGGCTCTGTGCTATCAGCGCAGAGCCCAATGCAGGGCTTGAACCCACGAACTGTGATCATGACCTGAGCCGAAACCAAGAATCAGACACTTAACTGACTGAACCACCCAGACACCCCGAACTTCTTTCTCTTTCAATGCTTACATGTCGTCTGTGAGACAGGTCAGTATAATTGACATCAGAGGCAATGTAATATCATGACCAAGAACCTGGAGCCTAGAGCCAGACTCCACCCTTTTATTCACCATCTATGTGACTTTAGGCAAGATATCTAAATATCTGTGCCTCAATTTCTTCATAGAAAAATAGAAAAATACTTACTTCAAATGGTTCTTATGAAGATTGTATAGATTATATTAGTTGGTGCTTCTAAAGCCACACATATAGCTAACTTTATTAATTTCCTATGAAATAAAATAAATTCTTTCAAGATTACACAGCCAAGAAGTAAAAGAACTAAAATTCAGTCAAGACTAACATTTTTAAAACCTTAAAATGCAGATAAATACAGATAATCATGAGGAAGGAGTTTAAAACCAAAGAAATTACATTAACCAGAATAACTATATTTAGCAATATGGCGACTTCAATTATGGTTTAATTTTCAAACTCTTTCTCTCTCTCTCTCTCTCTCTCTCTCTCATTTTAAAATCTACTTTCCTCTGAAATCTTAGTATTTTGATAAATTTATATTTTACATGCTTTCATTTTTTTTCCGGTGTTTCTCAGTTTATGATAGATCATTTTAGTTCCTCCCAACACAGTTTCCCCCCTACTAGTTTAGACACTAGTACAATTGCCTATTCAGATCATCTCAAATACCGGGTGAAATTCCCAGCTCCCCGCCAAGCCCAGTGGAAAATAACTTTCATCTAGTTCAATCCATTGTTATTTAAATCATTGCTATTTCCTTAGGTGGATCTGAACCATAGGTGGACTGAAAATCTCTAATCCACATAGTACACGCAGGCAGGACTCCCAGTACTTCATACTACTCACACCACTTTCCTTGGAGTTGCTACATGCTCCTGAATATATTGCAAAAAAGCTTTTTCTCCTGAACATAATTTATTCCCACAGTGCCTGCCACTTAGAAGGTGATAATTTTGCCAACTGATGCCTAAGAGTTTAGTTCTCAAAATGGCAAGAGAAACATTTTTTAAAATCACTGATTGGGGTACGGTGGGGTGGGTAAGTAGAGGACAGCATTCTGCCTTGCCCTGATTCTCCACTGATCCAGCTGGACCTTTCTTCTCACTTTCAGGAAGTTGGGCTTATTTACAGCCATAATATGATGGTTTCCAGATTGTTCTTCCTAATTCAATTTCATCAACCTGATATTACTGAAAGATCCTCACAATTCTGGTGCTGATTTTTCCCCCTAAATCTCAGTTTTCTATATCATTATGAATTTTGAACATTTGACATCTTTATAGGTATTTTAGTGGAGAGTCTGAAGAAGCTGCCAAGAAGATGTCATTTTCAATGTGCACAATTCTAATTTAACATTAACATGCTTTACTCAGGCCAAAGTAACATATTCTGTTAGATTAATACCCATGCCAGCTTATTTTGATGGATAAATGTATTATGCATGCAAAGGCAGTTTTAATCTATAAAAATGTTATACATTTTATTGATATATTGAGGGGAATTTCTTTAAGACCTGGAAAAAAACCCCTGAGTCCAATGGTTTGAGGGATAATAATGATGGTAATTCTAATGGTAGAACATGGGAACCAGCATTTAAAATTATGCTGCGTTTTCTAAAATTGCACATGACAAAATCAAAAGAAAAACAATAAAAATACTTTAGTACAGACACTATAATACACATGGATAAAATTAAAGGCCCTCTTTCATATGCCTTGTGGGATGCTACAATACGCCGTGGGAAATTCCTATTTCTCAAAATAGTACACCTTGGGTGAGAGGTTGCCATGACAGCACATAGGGCAGCAGGCAACTAATTGTTCTCTCACTACAAAGATTTCACATGGCTTTCTCATCTTTCACTTAAAAACTAGGCTTCTCCCTTGCACAGGGGCTAATTCTTTGTTCAATTGCATTAGCCCTCTAAATCCAGGGAGGAGATGGTCTACCAACTGGATCCACAAACACAATTGGATGGGATCCAAATAACATCCACAGAGCTCAGTCACAAACTGTGGGGAAAGTGACCAAAATTGGCACTTAACAATCTTGATGAAAATGTACTTGGAATATTTTCCTCACATATTCAAATACCCACAAACACAGAGAAATTTCATTTGGAACATATGGAAATGTATGCAGTATTTATGTCTCAAAAAATCAACTTAGACATCTCAAGTTATTTTCAATCTAAGCTGCTGCTTATGTGTCACTGTAAGCACACCTGAAGTTGTACACATATCTCCTCTTCCTACTCTTTTCCATTTAGTACGTTTGATCTCTGTCCTTTTTAATTTTTATTTTTCAATGTTTTTTTATGAAAAAAAGGTAGCATTTCCTTTTTCCCAGCTTTATAGAGGTATAATTAACAAATAAAAATTATATACATTTAACATGTATAATGTGATGTTTTGATATGTATATACATTGTGAAATGATTACCATTATCAAGTTAACATATCCATCACCTCATATAGTTTGTGTGTGTGTGTGTGTGTGTGTGTGTTTAAGTTTTTGTATGTGTGTTAAGAACACTTGAGGGGCATCTGGGTGGCTCAGGTTATGATCCTGGGGTTGTGGGGTCCCTCTCTGCACTGAGCATGGAGTATGCTTAAGATACTCTGTCTCTACCGCTGTCCCTCTCCTCCACTTGTGCTCTCTCTCTCTCTCTCTCTCTGTCTCTCTAAAATAAAAAAAAAATTAACACTTAAGATCTCTCTTAGCAACTTTCAGATATTATTATTATTATTATTAATTATTATTATTCCAGGTATTATCGTTACTATTTTCTATAGTCACCATGCCATACATTTGGTCTCCAGAACTTATTCATCTTATAACTGAAAGTTTGTACACTTTGATCAATATCTCTCTTCCCTTCCCCAACCTCATAGCCCCCACTAATCATTCTTATCTTCTCTCTGTTTCTATGACTTCATCCTTTTTAGGTCCCACATATAAGTGAAATCACATAATATATATCTTTCTGTGTCTGGTTTATTTCACTTAGCAAATGTCTTCCAGGTCCAACTATATTGTTGAAAACAGACATATTTCCCTCTTTTTTAAAGCTAAAGCATATTTTGTTGTTCTCAGCCCTTTTTGTATTCACACTGTAAGTCCCTTTTGCTGACCAGAAATAACAATCATCTGATTACCCGTTATTCATCAACATTAAGCCTAATGTTGGATTATTATCACTGTGCCTTAATTGGGTGATACGAGACAAAAACAGTGAATGCTAGTAGTAAAAATGAGAGATTTAGAAGGGTTGATAGAGAAAGAGAGGAATGAATGGCTACTGTAAGAATTGAAGACTCTAGGATTCTTCATCATGCTAATATTTTTTCTTGTTTGCAAGTTTTAAAATTTATTTCAGCTTTCCATTTTGTATTGCCATCATGCAGAGGTTTTCACACTGTTTGGGAAGCAGACCTGTAAATCTGCTGGGAGTCCCCATAGCAGCCATAGAAGGTGTATGTGCTGTGGAACCTTCACCCCACTTCTGCCATTTTTAAGTTGACCATCATTTTGAAAAGTTGGCTTCAAAAAATTTTTAAGTCAAAAGTAATGTCTTTTAATGATGTCCATGCACTTACTAAAAACCATATATAAACAAACCTCTTAATAGTTTTGATACATCACCACTCATTAAAATGACTAGACTAAAGCCAGAAACTATAACCACATTATTCACATAAAGAGCATGAAATTGATGTAGTAAAGGAAGAGGGTTTTTTGTGTGTCTTGTATATCTTTGTTTTTAGATGTTAAGTCAATACTCTTCAATAAAATTAAACAAGTTTGAAGTAAGTCTATAAAAATGCTGAAAATTATTTTAACGTTTCATATAGTCAACTCCAACTCATCTATTGAATCTTCTTGGGAGCATAGATCCTTTTGCTATTCTCATAAAATTTATGGACTGTATTTTATCAGAAACGGAACATTAAACAATTTTGCTTATGATTTTAAGGATTCATAGTGCATGAAGCTCATCCATAAATTTTCTTTCAACCCACTGACCCCAGGTTAATATGCCCTGTAATCAAGAAAATTTACAGAAAATAATTTAGAATATTTTCTTTGTTTCAGTAGTCCAAACGTGGGCAGCTGTCTTTGAGCCTATCTCGTGGTACTTGTCTCATATCCATGTCTCCAGGTATTTCTCAACAAGTCAAAAAACAAAACAAAAGAAAATAAAAACACAAAAACAACAAACAAAACAAAACAAACAAAACAAAGCAAAACAAAACAACCAAAAAGGATGAATATTTTTAACCAGGAAGTCTGGTCATAGAGTTTGACCACAGAGTTTGATCAATGTGTCTACTTCTGATTCCCAGGGATTTCCTTCAAATTCTACTGATCAGCCTGTAGTACCCTATGCCTGCTTCTACCAAAAAGCCATGTTTATGTCAGCATCTTATCCTTATTGCTAGGACTATTTGTATTTAACCTATTTTAGTAACCTTGATAATAAAAAGGAGAGGTAGAAGCAGGAGATTTCCTCCTAAAATAGCTACATAAGCTAGTAAGTTAGCCTCACACACTTCAAGAATGTTGACAATACATGAGACTGTTGGTTCAGACACAATAGAAGAATAGTAGAAAGAGCTACATGGTCACACTTGTTCTTTGTGTTCCAACTCCCACAGGATGTGTAAATCCATCACAAAAAAAAAAGGAATTCTGAGCTATAGAATTCACTGTAATACATTCTGTAAATATTATGTGCTACTATGAGATACATTTTTGTTATTAATTAACTTGCCTCCCTCTATTTCCACCTGCATAAGTAATCATGAGAAGTGGCTTGCAAAGTAGAACTTGAGGTCAAAGCCTTGAATTTTTTTGCATACTCAGCATAGTGTGTACAAGTGCAAGAGGTCTGTGGCATATTGCTTCTTAAAGATATCATGTGGTAAAATGTGTCAAAATTTGGAAAATCTTCATTACACAGTGAACCAACATTTTCTCAATGACTAATGCATGATGTTACAGGATTTAAAAACTCTACAAAGGACAAAGTACATGAGTGGATTTTAATGTAACAAGATATAAAATGTTTATTTATGTGTTTTCAGGTTATACACTACAACTAAACATTAATTAACTACTCCCTGCCCACTTTTAGTATAGTATCAAAGAAACATAACCATAATTACCTGATAAGGGCATTAAAATAATCCTCTCATTTCCAACTACCTCTTTGTAAGAGAAATTTTAAAAGACCTAAATAAATGAAAAATTGCCATTTCCTGGGTTGGAAGACCCAATATTCTTTAGATATGAATCCCCTCCCCCAAATTCATCTATATGTTTAATATGATTTCAATTGAAATTGTCATTAGATTTTGTAAATAGAAATTGACAATCTCAGTCTAGCTTTTCCATGGTAATATAAATGATGTATAATAGTCAAAAAAGTTTTGGGTAAAAAAAATTGTAGATTATCACATTATCATAAAATATGTTCTATAAAAAGAATAAGCTATTGTGGTATTGGCATAAAAATAGATCAATCTAAAAAATAAAGAAGTCATAAATAAATTGACACATATATACATCTATAGTCAAATGATTTTTAACAAATGTGCAAAGTTTATTTTTTTGAAATTGATACTATGTTTTTTAAAGGACAAAGTAGTACAACTGCTTTGAAATACATTTTGACAATCTTTTTTATTTATAAATCTAAGCATGTATTAATCATATACTCGATACACATCAACTACACATTAAACATATGCTGAAAATACTTCCCACAAATCCCAGGTATTTATGCAATATACATAAAAGCCTATAAACATTTAAGGACTTATGCATAAATATTCAGAGAAGCTGTATTCATATTAGCCAAAAACTAGATAATACCCAAATATCTATCAAGAGGTCAATAGATAAATAAATTGTGTTATATACATTGTAATACTAATCAGCCTCAAAAAGCAATAAGGTTTTGATACATGCAAAAACATGGATAAATTGCAAAAACATAAATGAATATTAAGTTCATGAAATGAGACCACAAGAGTATACACTCAGTGATTTCTTCATATGAAATTCTAGAAATGGCAGTGATTGTCTGGGACTAGGGTCGAGTGGGTGCTTGGTTGAAATTATAAATCTAAGTAAGAAAACTTTTTACATTGATGGGACTGTTATGTATATTATGAGGGCTGTTATATGGTGTTATTGGACAGGACTAGTGTGCTTATGTGAAAAAGAAGAGATTCCACAGGTACATTTGGAGACTGAGGTCATGTAAGAACACAACAAAGGCTACATGATGACACAAAGAGAAGATGGCCATAGCAAACCAAGGAGAGAGGCTTTAGGAGAAATAAAGCCTGTAGACACCTTGATCTTGGACTTCTAGGCTCCAGAACTAGGAGAAGTACATTTCTGTTGTTTAAACCACCCAGTCTGTGGTATTTTCTAATGGCAGCCTTAGCAGACTAAAACACATGGATTTATCCATCTGCCAGAACTCATCAAACCACATTTAAGATGGGAAGATTTTATTGAATGCATATTATACCTTAATAAAGTTGATTTATATTTTTTAAGTGTTGCAAAAAGAACACTAGGCCGAATGATTTATACATTAATCAGCATTTCCTGAATGGGAAACAGAACATTTGTTCCCTACTTATGATTTGTATAGGACAACTACAAATGCTAAAAAAGATAATGATCTCACAATGGCTTATATACCGTATATTCAGAATGGAAAAATAAGAGTGAGCAAAGACATTAGGTTTTTAAATGGTTGTGTCTTCAGCTTTAAAATGTCAGCTATGGAGTGCCTGGGTGGCCCAGTTGGTTAAGCGTCCAACTCTTGATCTCAGCTGAGGTCACGATCTCATGGTTCATGTACTGATGGTGCAGAGCCTGCTTGGGATTCTGTCTCTCCTTCTCTCTGCCCCTCCTCCACTTGTGCGTGCACACACTCTCTCTCTCTCAAAATAAATAAATAAACATTAAAAATTTTTAAAAAAGGGGTCCTGCGTGGCTCAGTCGGCTGAGTGTCCGACTACGGCTCAGGTCATGATCTCTCAGTTTGTGAGTCCGAGCCCTGCGTCGGACTCTGTGCTGACAGCTGGGACCCTGGAACCTGCTTCGGATTCTGTGTCTCCTTCTCTCTCTGCCCAACCCCCGCTTGTTCTCTGTCTCTCTCGGTCTCTCATAAATAAATAAATGTAAAATAGTGTCACCAGGCATAAGAGATATATTTTTCTGTAGCTCTGCAAGATGAAGAAAATCTCAAATGACACTGTCATCAAAG
This sequence comes from Panthera uncia, assembly GCF_023721935.1. Lineage (NCBI taxonomy): Eukaryota > Metazoa > Chordata > Mammalia > Carnivora > Felidae > Panthera > Panthera uncia. The sequence goes on from NC_064811.1 coordinate 145,327,305, forward strand.
ATGCATTCCTTATATAAATAGAATATACTCCCTGAGAGAAATTTGAGGAAGTTAGAGTTTTTGTAGGGTGCATACAGTTAGAGCCAGGGAAATACAGATTTGATTTGTCATCATTAATTGACCTGATGTATTTCTTCAAGTAACTATGTCTAGGGGAAAATAAGCTACTATAAAAAATAGAGATAGAGATGGGGCTTGTGGACATATATAGCATAGTGATATAGATGAGATAGATAGATAGATATAGATATAGATATAGATATAGATATAGATAGATAGATCACACCGATTGGGGGCAAGTTGTGAGTCATCTTAAGCCAATTTTCACATTATACACTTGATTAACTTAGAGCACAATTAAATTGGTTTTCGTGGAAAACTTAAAAATTCAAAACAATCAAGATCCAATATGAACTAAAAGTCATGGCTTATTTTTTTTTCTTTGATGAGCAAAGTTAATTGAACAAGCTAAGAGGACTTTAATAAGTTGTATGTATTTATTTTAAGATTTTTTTCCCTTTGGCTTTTCAAAATGAGATGTGTGATAACAAAGCCAGTTGCTGAATGTATAAAATGTAGCTTCTATCAATTGAGTAGTTTTATGTATTTGCAATCTGTATATTTCAAACTATATGTTATCTCCTCCACAGTGTTATAATACATTTGAAACTGTCATTTCTTGGTTATATTGTCCACATTCTACCCTAATATTGCTGGTAAACCAAATGCCCAAGAGTTGAGTACACATATGTTGTACATAAAGCCCACCAAATATTTTTTTTTTATTTGTGTTTACTCATACTCGTATAATAGCAAAGTTTAATCTGAGCAAGCTAGAGATACTAATTGCAATTGTGTTCTCTTCTCAAATTTAACTCTTCAATTTAACCAATGAAACAGGACATTATTTAGCATAGAAAAAGTTATATATTTATAAAGAATGTTAATTAATTCAAACAGAATGATAGACTTCAAATGAAATTTCCCCACATACTTTTGACTTAAATTACGTTTGAGGGAAATTTTAAAGTTTAAGAAAATTTATGGTATATTTAAACTAAAATATGTTAAAGATTATTTGTAAAACAATATAGTTTTATAAGGAAATCTCTTGTTTGCATTTTATAAATAAATTTAATGAGTGGGTAGGAGAAACATGAGCAAAGACCTACAGAAAGATGTTATATCACATTGGGTTTACACTGCAGAAATCAGGTTTACAGAGAACAAAATTACTGATAAGTCATGAAAGAGTCTTTGGAAAAGTGAATAATCTTTTCTTTAGAATGTAGTAACTATTTAAGAAAAGGTTGTTACATTCTATGTGAATTTCTTAGAGTCTCCAAATTGTAAATAGTGCATTATACTTGCTCACCTTTGGACAATGCCTTTATTATACAAATTCTTGTTTTTCTTAAAAGTGATCTTTCTAAAATGTTTTAGTCATTCATGTTGACAGAAAAAATAGGTCCATTATTAAAAACAACAATTTAATCAAGTGAGTAATGCTGCTTACTGGTAATCTCGAGATGTCTTTCCAATGCTTTGCAGGGTTCTTAGCACTATTTCTTGAATTATTAGTCTTCCTCTTTGAATTCTGTTTTGATTTGGAGGAATAAATGTCATGTTTCCTTCCATATAGGTATAATAAGACTAACTGATACTGCAAAGGATAATATTTACCTAAGTAAAATTATAAATTTTCTTTATGTTTTGTTTTGTTTTGTTGGTTTTTTTTTGATAAAATAATCACAGATTAAGGTAGTATGTGAATTTTCTTCCACATTTGTGCTTTATATCTTTCTTCACGATAAAATTTCCTCCCCCCAAGAAATAACCTTCTGTTGCCATTCCATGTTAATTTTATGGAACATAAAAAATGTATTTCATGTGTTTCATAAGAACTTGTAGGTAATGAAAATGAAAACAAAACCTTGGTAAAATCAACAAATAAAAACTTACAGCTGCTTAAAAGTCACATACTGTCTTCATATGTGTATTTTATTAGATTGTAATGAATAGCTTTTAATAGGTAAATTTTATAACCTACTAATGTCTGGCCTTTGGGGCAAAAAATATTACCTCAGCTTCTCAAACACAGGGTTGTGAATCTGAGACCACTTAAGAACTGAATAATTCCTAAGTACGTACAAATTAAAATTATTTGACACTAATATTAAACTATCTTTGAGCTTTAAAAAGCTTAAAGAGGTTGAGTGTACATAAAGGCTGAAAGACCACACAGGGAGTGGTTGAAAACATGCACTCTAAGCCCAGATTTTTGGAATTGGAAAGCTGCCCCTACATTTATATTATAAACTTTATTAAATGAAATGAAATTATATTATATATTTTATTATAGTATATTTTATTGTATACTTTTTGTATTGACATATAATTGACATCAATTTCCCATTAGTTTCAAGGGTACATTATTACTCAACAGCTCTATTCACAGCATTACGTTGTGCTCACTGGAAGTGTAGCTACCGTATGTCACCATATAACATTATCATGATATTGTTGACTATATTCCCTGTGCTGTATCTTTTATCCCTGTGACGTATTCATTCCACAACTGGAAGGCTGTATCTTCCACTCCCCTTCACCCCTTTTGTATCTACCCCTTGCCCCTGCTCCTCTGGCAACCACTAGGTTGATCTCTGTTTTTGTGAGGCTGTTTCTGCTTTTTTTACTTGTTTATTTGCTTTGTTTTTTAGATTCCATAAATAAGTAAATTGTATGGTATTAGCTTTCTTTGATTTATTTCACTTAGCATAATACTTTCTAGGCCTATCCATGTTATCACAAATAGCAAGGTCTCATTCTTTTTTGTGGCTGAGTAATAATATTCCATTGGATATTCCATTCCATTGGATACCATTGGATACCATTGGATATTCCATTCCATTGGATACCACTTCTTCTTTATCCATTCATCTGTCAATGGACACTTGGGTTGCTTCCATGTATTGACAATTATAAATAATGTCGTGATAAACACAAGAGTGCATCTTTTCAAAAAAGTGTTTTTATTTTCTTTGGGCAAATACCCAGTAGTTAATTACTGGGTCATATGGTATTTCTGTTTTTAATTTTTTGAGGAAACTTCACCCTGTTGTCTACAGTGACTGTACCAGTTTACATTCTTACCAACAATGCACAAGAGTTCCTTTCTCACCACATCCTTGCCAACACTTGTTAAGCTTGTCTTTCCGATACTTTTGGATACTTTATGTTTTTAAGATATTCCTAAAAACAACTAGAAAAAATAGGAAGAAGTATAGGATTGCAAATAGTATAGACATTAACATGTAAAAATTCTATAGTTGCCGGCATCCATTAGAAGTAGAGAGGGAGAAAAAAGCAAGTGTGAACTATTCCATCTAAAGAAGTTAAGGGGATTGAATTTAGGGGATTTTGTGGAATAGAAACAGACGTTTATGTCTACAACTAATAGAAGACTTTTAAAAAAACATATAGTTGGAAAGGGGAAAAAAAGTTCAAGATAGTGAGCTATTTTGGGGGTGCCTGGGTGTCTCAGTCAGCTAAGCATATGACTTTGGCTCAGGTCATGATCTCACGGATCATAGGTTCAAGCCCTGTGTGGAGCTCTGTGCTGACAGCTCAGAGCCTGGAGCCTACTTCAGACTCTGTGTCTCCCTCTCTCTCTGCCCCTCCCTGACTCATGCTCTCTCTCTCTCTCAAAAATAAATAAACATTAAAAAAATTTTTAAAGAGATACTGAGCTACTTTTTTCTTTTATAGCAGAGAGCAAATAAATATTTAAGTTGGTAAGCAAAATAGTATACATGTATTATTTATAATTATGGAGTTAATCATCCATAGGAATGTAAATGGAAAGACTCAGGTACAGAGAACTTGAAGAGTGAGGCTTGTAGAGTGACACAATTAAGGTTTTCAAAGAAAAATATATTTCATTTGTCACTTTGACACTTATTAAATTTTTGTTAATGTTTTTTATTACAATAATAATGTCAGAAATGTCTTTTAAAATAAGATTAGAAATTTCAGTCGAGTATCGCACAACAATTCTTTCTCTGTTATCTTGGAAAATAGATAAAGATCTTTCAAGAAAACTTATATTAGGTATTTTCCCAGTACAACTTGTTTGAGAGAAAGTACATTTAATCTTTATTGCACATCACACATAATTATATCAACCTGCTTATAGAAGTTATGGTATTTGGTTTTGATCATAAAAAAATCCTCACAGTCTCGGGGCCCCTGGGTGGCTCAGTCAGTTAAGCATCCGACTTCGGCTCAGGTCATGATCTCACGGCTTGTGAGTTAGAGCCCTGCCTCAGGCTCTGAGCTGTTAGCACTGCTCCAGCACTGAAGCTGGAGCCTGCTTCAGATTCTGTATCTCCTCCTCTCTCTGCCCCTCCCATGCTCATGCTCTGTCTCTCAATAATAACTAAATGTTTAAAAATCTTTTTTAAAAAATCCTCCCTCTCTGTTCATTGTACTTCATGTGTAAAATTGAAATTTGGGGAAAAGGCCCACAAAATAGGTCCTTATGTAGTTATCCTTTATGTATATAGAAAAACTTCACTAGTTTCCTTTCATCCAGCTGCAAAAACACACTTTGAAAATGTATTTCCAAGGAATATCCATAATGATACAACTCTCATTGACTTTCAGGGAGATTTGAATTTTAATGTAGATCATAATTTTAACCTTGTTTTATCTATTTCTATAAACATATACATATATTTTTATTTATAATGTCTACAATTTTGCTGAGTTTTTGATAAAGGTTGCAGAGAATGTGCAGGTTTCATATAAATGTCTATCTGTATATTTATACTCTATACTTTTATGCTCAACTGAGAGATTGAAACAATTTTCAAATATTTTCATCCACTTAGTAATCTCTAAGTACATCCCCAAACAAAACCAATTTCAACACATTCAATATTTGATTAGATTCCCTAGGTAATGCTATATTATCATTAAAGATCGTGTTAATATCAGTGTAGTTTATTCTGTCTAATTCAGCATTCCATGTTGCAAAATCAGCAGTGACTTAAATGAGGAACACTAGAAAAAGATCACTTAAATTTGCAATTAATTTAATTCATTGATTGATCTGATAAAGCTGCACTATGGTTCTCTATTATAATGAAAATATGAACATGTCTTTGAGAAACAAAAATAAATTTTCATTTGCAGGAGAAACTACTCATTTTACATAACAAATACTCATTCAACTTGAATAAGTAGCAGTGAAAATGAGCCTGGTATCTGGAAATTACCATTTAGCTTATCGCTCTTTTGTGTGTGTGTGTGTGCGTGTGTGTGTGTGCGTGCGTGTGTGTGTGTGTGTGTGTGTGTTTTCCTGACTGAGAACATCGTTTAATTGCTCCATAAACTGTAGAGGGTTTAAAAAATCGCCATAAAATTAAATGAGATAAAAGTGTATGCTAAGTAAAGTGTCATTTCATTGCACTATTTTTTTGTTTTGCTTTATTTTTTTAGAGATGAAATAAAAGGGTCAGAACCATGAAAGTTTTATAGCAGCTCAAATTTAAGTTGACACAGTGTTTTTCCAGAAGTTTTTAAAACCCCCTAGACTCAGTAAAATGTGAATCAAAATTAAGAAAACAGAGCAATGAAAAAAAAGAGAAGTTGCAAAGAGAAGCTGACTTTAATTCCATTGCTCACAATTGCAGTAATTGCTGTTTCTCTCCAGTTGTGGGTCTCAGTTTTCTTTATAACACAGGATGGAATCTGTCAAACTTATAAGACATCTTTTCATAGAAACAACCATGTTTTTTTATTAAAAATAGGTGATAAAATAAAAGTAAGTTATCTTACAAACAATTCATAAATGTTACAAGTATGTGTATTTGCAACAATGATTGTACAATAGACATTCATTGTAGGTAAGTTTGTTGTGGGCTGGTGGCACAACTTAATGGTCTACCAACCATGCTTCCACAACTAAAATATAAAGGAATAATGGTATTATGTGGGTTACTTTGAATCCTTTCTTATTTATATGTAAAACAAATTTGTAAATCCTAAATATATTTCACAACTCATCAACTTGGGGGTGGATTCCTACTCAAAAGAATAAGAGCTGCACTCATTATCAGTGGTCAATTTCACCACTACTGGAGGATAAGAACAGAAAGAAACCGTTCTCTACTTTGACTTGACAAAGAACTAACTGGCAAAATTGATGAATAGGATAAAGCGGGTAAATGTTGCCACTTCACACACACCCTTTCTTGTTCATTTCAAATGCTAGTCCTGTGTAACCATTCATCTTCCTTTGCATGTCCATATGCTTTAGAGGAAGCTGACTTCATGCATATCCTCGAAGGAAGATCTAAGATGATCTAAACAAGCCACATTGATCTTACACTCTTTCTGAAACTCAGTTTGGTCAGGGGCTTTATCACAAGTATGGCTAACGAAATACATGTGGATGTATGCTGCCAAGCCTCTAAAGAAAGATTCCTCATCCTTGAAGGGATACTCTAAGAAAAAGACTGTTTCTTGGAGCTTGATATTTTTCCTGTTTTCCTGTACAGATATTTAGTCTAGAACTGCTATGTCCATATTCTTTGGATGAGCAAGCCTAGGGGAAAAGCTGACACACTGAAGACTGTAACACCAGAAAGATGTAGAGACCTCGGATCCTTAAAGGCATCATTTAACTAATTCTGTAACTAAATTCTGTGGCTGCCTCCCTGCTGGGCTTTTTGTTGCATGTGATAGCGCATGTCCTTGCTGTTTATGCTGATGTAGGTTGGTTAGTGTATGACACCAAACGTAGCAGTGGGAGTAGCCTGGAAAATCTCCAGGATATGCCTTGTTTGGGGACTGTGTATGCAAGAAGGAGGGGGAGGAGAAGGGAGGTGATCAATTATAGCCACTTTCCCATGGATTTGATTACTTTTTTAGTCACTCATTGATTTAAATAAACTGTATCAATAAGACATGGTTCTGTACTTCATGGGGCAGGCACATACATAAAGCATTTCAGTATTTCATCAAATTTTCATCATATTTTTCATCAAAAGGTATTTGATGGACAATTAACTAGGGCATGCTGGAGAAGAAGATATCCAATCTGTTTTCTCTAACCAGATTCACCATCTGGAAGTTCAGTACATTTGGCCTCCTTGACTAGCTTCAGGTCTATTTGCAAACAAATTGATATTTGCAGTCACAATATGGATCCCTTCTTTTCAAATTGATAGTGAGAGCATATAAATAACAAAATGTAAGTGGAAATGATTTAGCAAAGAGAATCAAAAGCTTTAAGAGTATTCTTTCCTTAGCATGATGAGCACTGAATAACGTATAGAATTATTGAATCTTATATTGTGCACCTGAAACTAGTATAACACTGTATATTGACTATACTGGTATTAAATTTTCAAGAAAAAAAGAATTCCATATTTAACTAACATTAAATCAAAAGAAGCTTAACAAAAGGTATTATTTTCTTTAACCCAGGAGTTTTTTACTGGAAATTTATTGTGAGGAATTAATCAGACTGTCAAAGCATCTACAAATCTATTGATTACCAATCATTGGTAAAAACAAAACAAAACAAAACCCAGAGCAATGCAAATGCTCAATGATAGGTTTTTGTTAGCAAATTTTGTGATAGAAAAATGAGAGATTAACATGTAGTCATTCATAGTCATGTTTTAGAAGTACAAAGTATACTTAATGAGGTTAAATGAAAATCAGCATTTACAAAAGCTGATAACCATGTGGTCAGAAAAGTACATAAAGAAAAAGAAACTGTACACAAGTAGTAACTGTGTTTTCTATCCATACAATATGGTGATGGAAGAGATTTTACTTTCACTTTTCATTTTTCTGAATGCCAAAACTTTTATATTGAAAAGTTACTATTATAGTCAGGAAATATTTTGTTTAAAAAGATCTCTTTATTAGAAATATGGCTTTGAGGAACCAGGGTGTCTCGAGTTTAGTGTCCAACTCTTGATTTTCGACTCAGGTCATGATTTCATGGTTTGTGGCTTCAAGCCCTGCGTCAGGCTCCATCCTGATACTGCAGAGCCTGTTTGGGATTCTCTCTCTCTCTCCCTCTCTTTCTGCCCCACCCCTGCTCATGTTCTCTCTCTCTCTCTCTCTCTCAAAATAAGTAAATAAACTTTTAATGTATATATTTATATGTATATATGGCTTTGTATCCAGTCCAACACGTAAAGAGTTTAGATGTCATCACTCCCATCTCCATAACAAGAAAAAAAATTCAAATAATAGAAGAAGAATCTTCCTAATTCCATTTGAGAACTGAGATCAAAGGGCAAATAAATTGCAGAGACACGAATCAGGAGCCCAGAAATAAAGCCACAACTATACCATCAACCAGTAATTGACAAGGGAACCAAAAATACTCAATGGGGAAAGGATAGCTTCTTCAATAAACAGGATTGTAAAAATTGGATATTGCCATGCAAAAGAATAAATTGGACCCTTATCTTACAAAACTCGCAAATATTAATCTGAAATGTATTAAGGACTTAAATTTAAGACCTCAAATTGTAAAATTTCTAGGAAAAAAATTCCTTGACAGTGGTCTCAGAGATTATTTTTTGGATATGATGTCAAAAGAGAAGCAACAAAGTCAAAAATAAGTAACAAGTAGGACTACATTAAGCTAAAATACTTCTGCACAGCAAAAGAAACAATAAACAAAATGAAAGGCAACCATGAGAGAAAATGAGAGAAGTATTTGCACACCATGTATGTGATAAAAGTTCCATATTCAAAATATATAAGGAACCCATATAATTCAATAGAAAAAAAGCAAATGATCTTATTAAAACATGGACAAAGTAACTGAATCGACATTTTTCCAAAGAAGACATATTATGTCCAACAGTTACATGAAAAGGTACTCAACGTCACTAATCATCAGGGAAATGCAAATCAAATACTGTACGATCTCATTTATATGTAGAATCTAAAAAGGTTGATCTCAAAGAAACAAAGTAGACTGGTAGTTGTCAGGAGCTGGGTGTTAGGGGAAATAGGGAGACATTTGTCAAAAGATACAAAGTCCCAGATATAAAATGAATAAATTCTGGGGTCAAATGTAGAGCATGGTGACTACATTGAATACTTTGCTATATTTGACAGTTGCTAAGAGAGTAGACCTTACAAGTCCTCACAACACACACACACACACACACACACACAAATAATTACGTGAGGTGATGGATGTGTTAATTAGTCTAATTGTGGTAATCATTCCACAATATATATATGTGTATCAAATCATCACGCTGTATTCCCTGGGGCGCCTAGGTGACTCAGTTGGTTAGGCAACCACTTCAGCTCAGGTCATGATCTCGCAGTTTGTGAGTTCAAGCCCCACCTCCAGCTCTGTGCTGACAGCTCAGAGCCTGGAGCCTGCATCAGATCTGTGTCTCCTCTCTCTACCCTTCCCCCACTCACACTCTGTGTCTCTCTGTCTCTCAATAATAAATAAACGTTATTTTTTTTAAATCATCACATTGTATACCTTATATTTATACAATATTATATTAGTTATATATGAATTTTAAAAAAATATATAAATTACCCTGTAAGCTACATTATATTACTTAGATAATTGAATACATTGATTATGCCCATAATCACTTTACCACCATGTATGAACATAATCGATTATCTGATAATTTTCGTGGTTTGTCTTGCGTTGTTATTAATTACAAGTTGTCCTATAATTTATCTTACAATATTATTTGATGTCCCACTCTCTGAAACTTTTTGCCCACAAATAAATGATCACGTTTACATTTTCACATAGCATTAGCTGATCAGTCTTAATTTTAGGTCGATGTTTGCATAGGTTGTCTAATAGAAGGTCCACTCTCACTCTTTAAACTAAGGTAGATAAAAATCTTAGAATAGTGAAAACACTAATATCTTCTCTTAATATAGAATGTACACCACAGAATATAAAAGTTGTTACAAAATTGTAAGCTGGTAAAAATATGTGGTGGTATGAGTTGGAGGCAATTTTCAACACATAGAGTGTCTTGATAATATCTGCTGGATATACAACATGGAGTACTAGGCAAGAATTATAAGCATTAGACCAGATATACACACAACAACCTGCATTTTACATGCTTAGTGCTGAATGAAGAAAAATCAAGAAACAGAAAGAAATATATAATGCAATGCCAGTCATGAAAACTAAAAATACGAGCTAACATGGTAATTTCACTTCTAGATATTTGTTCAAAAATATGAAAGCAAATGTCTACATAAAGAGTTACAGAAAAATGTCCATGTAGCATTATTCATAATATCCCACAACTAGAAAAATTAAAAATATTCATCATCACTTAAAGGGATAAAAATTTTTAGGTATATACTCTGGATTATTATTTAATGAAGAAAATGGATAAACTACCAATACACGTAAAACCATGAATAAATATCTAAATAAAAAAAAATGCCAAGGGAAAGGAGTCAGATTCCAAATAGTATATAATGAATGATTTCATTTACATGAAATTTTAGAATAGACAAATCTAACCATAACAACAGAAAAAAATCATTGGTGGTCTAGGCCTGAGGGTAGTGGGAAGGATTAATTACAAAGGGACAAGAGAAAACTTTTTGAAGGATGGAAATGTCCTCTACTTTGATTGTGGTGATGGTTACCCATGTGTACACTATGTTAAAAGTCATCTAAGTGTTTGAAATGGGTACATTTTATTGTATGTAAATTACCTGATTATAATTTATAAGCATATATGTAAAAAATAAAGGGAAAAAATCAATGGAACCTAAAACTAATTCTCTGTAAAGATCAATAAAATAATAAAACTAAAAAAAACTCTAGGTCCAGGCTAATCAGAGAGAGAGAGAGAGGGAGAGAACACAAATTACTGTTATTAAAAGGCAAAGCTGGACCATTACAACTTGCCCCAAGAAGATTAAAAGACTAATGAGTAAATAAATTGTGAAAAACTCATTTCATTTGTCATACTCATTCCTGTTGTTCAGGGGCCAGCATAAATTTCCATTGTTGTTAGGAGCCTGCACTTGATTCCTAGACCAGGCTAGCTCCCTCTCTTTATGTCTTGCCAGTACCCTCTGTCCTCTACCAAACACATTGTACTTTATGGTTTTCAAAAGAATATCATAGTCAACACATGATACATCGCGTGGAGTTCAGAGATAGCTGGAAGGCCATGTAACCCGAAGCTAGGCACCAATGTCAGTACACAGAAGCCTTCTTTGGTGACAGTTGAGAGTTAAGTGAATAGATTTGTTAATCAGATAATTTCACCAAGGATTTTCAGTATTCAGATATGGCCTGTAACTTACTGTTTGATATAATATGAAGCATTTCTCCAACATTTCACATAGTCCCCAAAATTCTGGTATATACTTGAAAATATTCCATGAAAATAAGTCCCTGAGAAATGTTTACTGAAAATAGAGTGATATAAGTTTCTTATATAGTTCAGTAGAAGGTAAAAATTAAAAAGATCTTTTATATTTTTTACTTGTTTTTATTTTCCAGATTGCTGGAATTAACAAAAAATACTGGACTTGAATTTCATACTATAAATCTTACGTAGTTTAAGGACAAGGGGCAGCATAGTTTAAAAAAGATTTGTGTAAACATTAGGGCATGGTTTTTGTCTGTGTCCCTAAGCACTATGCCTATGTATCTTCCTACAACTAAGTAAGCTATATAGTAATTTTAAAACTTTATTTAACTAAATGTTGTACTGATGTAGTATATATTAAATCCTTTTGGCACTAAGTTCTTGAAAAAATTACATTTCTACATTTACATTTTTAATTATAACATATGCTGTGATTTAAATTGTAATATAAAATTCATCTGGTTGGCTTTATCTTCTTTAGGCAATAAACTGCAATATGCTATGAGTAAATTGAATTAAATTAAACAAGTGGAAAATATAGTTGAATCATCTCATAATTTTAATTTTTTAGTTTCCATTTTGTGCCAGCTGTTTGCTCTTTGTAAGATGCTCTACACAATATTATCACATCGATAGCTAACTAAAATTTAAATTCAGATGATACCACCGTGAAAAATTGTGAAGGTGGTCATTTAAATATTTCAAATTGTTCTGAAAACACTATGTTAAACATGCAAAATCAAGCTCTGAATTGTATATATAATTAACTGAATCACAATGAAAGCTTTGTATATGGTCTGTATGGAATTTCTCAGTTTTAGATGGAGAATATTAAACTCTCTGAATGATCTTCCAAATGTATGTCAGATTTCCCTAAAATTTTGTGAATATTTTTAAAAAGTTGTTTGCATTTACATTAGTCAATTTCAAAAAAAAGAGCAAAAATAATAAAACAATGTAAGCTTTTGTGAAAAGATTGGAGAACTAGTGTAAAAATAAAGAATTCAGAAGGAGGCAGCAGCAATAAAGGTAATATAGACTTTGTTCTGGAAAAGTTATGTGCCATAAACAATGCATAAGAAAAAAACTGTAATTTCAGATGGTGACAAAAACTCTATAGGAGATAAAAGTGGATAATGGATGCAAGCGACATACAAGCTGAGATGCAAATCCTCAAAACAATATTTGAGGCAAGAGTTGTCTGGGTAGATGGGACAGAAAGAAAACGGGTCCTGAGGTGGGAACAAGGAAATGTGATTTGAGCAGTGAACCTGCAGGACATAGTTACAAGATAAGTTCCACAATGCAAGCAAGGAACAGACCATTTGATCAAAAGTTTTAGGTTTGGATTATATTCTAAGCACTCTACTAGTAGAGACATCATAATCAGTATTTTTTTTCATGATCTGATTCACATGTACAAATTATCCTTCTTGCAGCTTCCTGGAAAATGGCTTGCAAAGAGGAGCAAATGTGAAACCAGGCAAAGAAGGTAGGACAATAATTGCAGTAGTCTAAGCTGGTGAGGAAGAGAGCTTTGTATATGACAGTAGCAAGGATGGTGTAGGTAGACTGTGTAAAACATTATTTCACTTTAATCAGAAAATACAGTTAATATCTCTCAAAAGAATGTCAGATATTAAAATTCTAAAATGTCATAGGTTGATTGGATTCAGTTATCTTCATAATTTCAAAAATTTATGAATGTGCTACCTTTCCATTTAAGAGGAAATTAAAATTGAATGGCTACTTTCTACCTTCCCTTCTTTCAAATGCCAATGATTTACCCAAAGTCCCTGGCTTATTAACACTTCCATTACAAAACAGTTGTACACATTAAATGAACCCAAATTTAGGATGTAGAGAATACGTTTTAAGGGTTGTTGAATGTGTTAAAGGTTAGCAATGACATTTGTTCTATCTGCAAACAAAACACACGAAGCAAGAAGGGATCATCATTGAGAATATAGTTTAAGGGACAAAAAGAGAAATGTTATGAAGCCTAAATCTCTATTTTAAGTTCCTCCTACTAATCTATACTTTAATTGTACACTTAGGCTCCCTTAAGGCCGTACAAGGAAACGCATTTTATCAAATGCATTTCCCAAATATGTTTGGGGTGCAATAAGGAATAAGCTGACGTTACAGTGCATATTGCGACTTCAATTACTACAAAATTATCAGCCTATTTTTAAGACCAAAGTTATTTTGTCTTTAGAAACAAAGCAGTTAAGTGATTTTGTACAGGTCACAACCCAAGTTAATTGGATATTGGTAATAGAACCACAACAACTGATCCTTGAAATACATCACCAGAAGATCATGTTCCCTTTTAAAACAAAGAAAATAAGTCTTCAAATTGTGAATAATATTACCTCTCTTACTATTTTTGTCAGTTTTATTGAGGTGTAATGTATGTGTAATAAAATATACCCAGTTTAGTTATGCTGACCAATAAGTTTTTAGAAATATTGCCATTGTCACAATTATGAAACAATTCCATCACCCCCAAATAACTCCCTATTACCTCTTTGCAGTTAATTCTCCCCACCATCAGCCTTAGACAACCACTTATTTATTTTATATAAGAAGAGAGATCTTTTACTTTTTTGGTTATGTTTATTACTAAGCATATTAGGTTTTTTGGTGCAATGTAAATGGGATATATTCCTTGATTTCTCTTTCTGCTGCTTCACTATTGGTGTATAGCAATGCAACAGATTTCTGTATGTTGATTTTGTATCCTGTGACTTTACTGAATTTGTATACCAGTATTAGCCTTTTTTTTTTTTTTTTGGTGGTCTTTCAGGTTTTCTATATAGAGTATCATGTCATTTGCAAATAGTGAAAGTTTGATTTCTTCCTTGCTGATTTGGATGTCCTATATTTCTTTTTATTGTATGATTGTTGAGGCTAGGACTTTAAGTAGTACGGGAAACAACAATGATGAGAGTGGACATCCCTGCCTTGTTCCTGACCATACAAGAAAAGCTTTCAGTTTCTCTCCATTAAAGATGATATTAGCTGTGAGCTTTTCACAATGGCTTTTATTATGTTGAGGCATGTTCCTTCTAACCCTATTTTGTTGAAGGTTTTTATCATGAATGGATGTTGTACTTTGTCAAATGATTTTTCTGTATTTATTGAAAGGATCATATAGTTCTTACCCTTTCTTTTATTAATGTGGTGTACCACATGGATTGATTTGCAAATGTTGAACCACCCTTGAAGTCCAGGAGTAAATCCCACTTGATCTTCGTAAATGATTCTTTTAATGTACTGTTGGATTCTATTTGCTAATATTTTATTGAGAATATGTGTATCCATGTTGACCAGGGATATTGTCCTGTAGTTCTCTAAGATATCTAGGAATCAAGCTAACCAAAGAAGTAAAAGATCTGTACTCTGAAAACTATAAAACACTGATGAAGGAAATTGAAGATGACTCAAAGAAACGGAAAAAACATTCCATGCTCATGGTTTGGAAGAACAACACTATTAAAACATCTCTATTTCCCAAAGCAATCTACACATTTAATACAATCCCTATGAAAATGCCACCAGCATTTTTGACAGAGCTAGAACTAACAGTCCTAAAATTTGTATGGAATCTCTAAAGATTCCAAATAGCCAAAGCAATCTTGAAAAAGCAAAACAAAGCTGGAGGCATCATAATTCTGGACTTCAAGTTATATTATAAAGCTCTAGTATCAAGTCAGTATGGTAATGACACAAAAATAGACACATAGATCAATTGAACAAAACAGAAAACCCAGAAATGAACCCACAACTACATAGTTAATTAATCTTCAACAAAGCAGGAAAGAATATCCAATGGCAAAAGACAGTCTTCAACAAATGGTGTTGGTAAAACTGGATAGCTACCTGCAAAAGAATGAAACTGGACCACTTTCTTACAACATACACAAAAATAAATTCAAAATTGATTAAAGACCTAAATGTAAGACAGGAAACTAAAACCCTAGAGTACAAAGGCAGTAATGTCTTTGACATCAGTCATAGCAACTTCTTACTAGATATGTCTCCAGAGATAAGAGTAACAAAAGCGAAAATTAACTATTGGGACTTCATCAAGATAAAAAGCTTCTGCACAATGAAGGAAACAGTCAACAAAACTAAAAGGCTGACTGCAGAATGAAAGAAGATATTTGCAAATGACATATCTGATAAAGGGTTAGTATCCAAAATACATAACAAACTTATCAAACTCAACACCCAAAAAACAGATAATCCAATTAAGAAATGGGCAGAAGACACGAATAGACATTTTTCCAAAGAAGACATCCAGATGGCTAATAGACACATGGAAAGATGCTCAGCATCACCCATCATCTGGGAAATACAAATCAAAACTACAATGAGATATCACTTCACACAAGTCAGAATGACTAAAATTAACAATACAGGAAACAATAGGTGCTGATGAGGATACAGAGAAAGGGGAACCCTCTTACACTGTTGGTAAGGATGCAAACTGGTACAGCCACTCTGGAAAACAGTATGGAGATTCCTCAAAAAGTTAAAAATAGTGGATCATAGTTACCATGATCCAGTAACTGAACTACTAGGTATTTACCTAAAGGTTACCAAAATACTGATTCGAAGGGACACATACACCCCGATTATTGTAGCAGCATTATCAACAATAGCCATATTATGGGAAAAGCCTAAACGTCCACTGACTGATGAATGGATAAATAAGAGGTGGTATACATATTATCTTACTCATATGTGGAACTTAAGAAACAATAACAGGTGAACACATGGGGAGCGGGGAAGGGAAGAGAAGAGAGGGAAGCAAATCACAAGTGCCTCATAAGATAGAGGATAAACAGGGTTGATGGAGGAAAGTGGTTGGGAGATGGGTTAGATGGGTGATGGGTATTACAGAGGGCACTTGTGATGAGCACTCATTGTTGCAGGTGAGTGAGTAATCACTGAGTTCTACAGCTGAAACTCATATTACACTGTATGTTAACTAACTAGAATTTAAATAAAAACTTGGGGGGAAAAGAAACAAAAAATAAAAATTAAAAGCTGTAATTATGATTGTAAATTTATCTTTCTCCTATTGTATGATATTTTTATATAATTTTAAGCAAATTTATTATATGTGCTACCTTGTTTCCAGCTTCATGTTAAGATAGGAATATTGAAGTGAAATTCAAATCTCTCGAATCGGCTCAGTATGCCATCAGTTTTTCCTTTTGGGAAATTGTTCTTTTTCTTTAGTGAAGAATGTATTATATTAAAAGATAAGAAATTCTATCCTTCTTATGGTAAGAGACTCCTCACAGAAATTTATTTTTTCCTGTGGATGTTCCTTGTAGAGTCTTCCCTCTTCCTCCCCTTCACGATTAAATCCTGAATTAATTTAGTAGATGGACAATTTAGTGTTGCTCTATTTATCCTACTTCTAGAAGACATATAATAGGAAGGGCCAGTGAGTCTGGGGTAGTAAATAAGATTCTGTCAAATGCTATAAATCATTTGCAATAAAGTGATTCCTGTAGGGAAGTGGGCATTCTGTCACTTCCCAGTGCCACATTTTTAGCTGTACTCTTTTTTTTTTTTCCAGCAATTGGCTTGCATTTTATTATTCTTCCAAAGATAAGCATAAATATTTAGGGTGGATTATAGATAGATGATAGATAGATACATAGATAGATGATAGATACATAGATAGATAGATATAGATAGATATAGATTATATAGATATAGATACAGATATACATATAGATACAGACATAGATATAGATATAAATAATTTATGAGGTCTTATACAGAAGTTACTTCATCCAGTCCAAATCTGGATGGAGGGATATTTTTAAATACCCCCAAACCTCTGCATGTGTCCCAATCCCAGCAAAGTCCCTAGGAACATACCTAAAAACCAATTCTGATAATTATCCCTTATATTTCCTAAGCTAATTTTGTGAGCTAGACTCCCACGGGTTTTGGGCTTACAAGTTACTGTTTGTGTAGAAGTAGTGTCTTATTTAGAATGCATGTCACATTTGAACATAAAATGTGTGTGTGTGTGTGTGTGTGTGTGTGTATGCATAAAAGATACCCATTTTCAAATATGCTCTCCATTTATATTCTGCATTTCCCACACTGAGCTTAAACAGTGGTTTATCATTAAAGATTTAAATCTTGTGTAGAAATAAATATTAGCAGGCTCAGTAGTTCTCTTCTTACTGCAGATCTGTTATTTATTTATTTTTTAGGTTCCTAATATACCAGTTTATCTAGTTTAGAACTGGTAGTATAAAATTATTTTCCAAAGTTACATATGTGAAGGGAATGAGGGAAATTTATTTTCCTTGTTTGCTAAAATCAATTTTAGAAACATATTATATAATATATATTTTATATATAATGTACACACATATATATTATATAATATTATAGCTCAAGTTTCCAAATGACATAAAATGATGGTTATGAACTGGAGAAGTAAATATTAAATATATTCCTCATAGTAGTACTAAGATAGTATTAGAGTAGAGATTATGCTATTGTTTTCCCAAAGCTATTCTAAGCACTAAATAGCATCATTTTCAAATAAAATAACATTTTACGTTTCTGTGGCTTCTAACCAATAACTATGTGTGAAAGCTAAGTCATTTAAAAATCTTATCTAAATATAAATGACCATATTATAATTTACAATTTAAAACAGTATTGATTTTAATATTTTAAGAAATCATATGAAATAGATCACTAATATAGAACTCATTATTTTTATTAATCTGTTATTGAATATCATAGAATATATATTTTCTCTGAATCCCCACAAAATAAGTATGCTAAATCTAAAATGCACCAGTTGGGTTGACTCACTTCAATTTTGTTTAATCACAAATATTGCAAAAAGTTCAAGTTGATGTATACGGTTAGTAACAAACATTAAAAGTAAATTTAGAGATGGTTTTATTTAATCAGGTCTACCAATTCAGGAATCTCTTCCACCAACCCCTGGAACACTTGATTGAAAAAGTGGCCTCTACTAAGGGACCTCAGTGACTGGTGATATGATTTCTTAGGAGATAGCCCCCAAATCATTGCCTCTTTAACACTTTGTGTTCAGTCTTATCAAGTATTGTTTTTACTAGAATATATTCTATGAGGGCAAGTATCATATCTAATTTATTTTTACTACCCAGAATATAGCATAGCTGTTGGATCATAAATTCTAACACAGGTATTCAATAAAAATTTGAGCGCTTATATCTTGGGCTCTGTGCTATGTACCAGAAATATAGCTGCGAATAAGGGAGACATTACATATGCTCAGAAAGCATATAACAATCAGATAACAATATGTTAGTTTAGAGGGACATTGAGTAAATATTAAAAAGTGAGGTACCATGTAAGCAAATCATAGGCAACTTGCTTGTGTTGGAAATTACATTTAAACTGAGCCTCTATATATACATGGAGGCTACTCAGGTCAAAACGAAAAAGACCGTTCCGCATCTTGTGAGTAACTTGTGCAAAACCAGTAAGCAGGCAAAAAGCACGGTACATCCAAAAAAACCACTCTTCCCTCCCTTTTGCCTACTAATAATGTCCATTGATTCCTGATATCTATTATTACAAAATTTTTCAGCATTATTATTTCAAAATAGAAGTATTTCTCATTTGCAACATACCACAGATACAATTTTACTTCAATATGTGATGATCGTTATCAAAAACTGTTTTCTTCACTATATCCTGGTCCCCTTCATGGTAGGAACAAGATCTATTTTAATTCACCACCACATATCCAATATTTAGTATTGTACTTTGCATATAATAGGTTCTTGTTAATATTGTTCAGGTGAAGAAGGGGAAAAAAAGAAAAGCATAAAATTATATGTATAAAATTATATGTATATGTATATGTATAAAATTATATGACATGAGGCTTGGAGAGATGGGCCAGATCTGGGTCATGCAGGCCCTGGTCGGCCACATTTAAAATGCTGACTGTTTTCTTCAGGGTAAGTGAAACAAGTAAAATATTTTAATCAGTTGGATGACAAGATCAACCTTATTCACTGCACTATGGAATATAGGCATACAAAACCAGAGGAAGAACAGGTAATTGGTTAATACTATAGACTGAGGGAAAAATAATGGGAACTTAGGAGGCAGTGGCTGACTTTGAGGGCTATTTAAAAAAATAAACATAGTGAATTATTGAAATGAAGTGAAAAGTGTGAGGCAGAGAGAGAGATACTGAGAATAATCAACGGAAGTCTCACTTCAAACCAAAGTGAAGGATGGCAGGCCCATCCCAGGTAGTGTGATCCTCAGGAAAATAAATTCTATGGATATCCCATCTTTATAAACAATTTGGTTTGAAATTTGAATGCGAAAGTCACAAGTCCACGTGAATAATGGATTTAGAATGATGTATAGAGAAGAGATACTTTTGTCTTGTTTAATTGTCCAATGCGTGTACAGAAAGACTCCATAGTATGGTCTCTGGTTGTTCAGTTCCAAGAGTCATTTTGTGTTCTTTCCTGCCAAATGTGCTAATTATATATCTCCTACTGAAGGAGAAAAGGTAGCAACACTGTTATTACATGTTGCTACATGTCATGGCTCTTTGGAACCTTGTTTCATTGAGACACCATAGAACTTCTTGCTTTTGCAATTTCCTCATGCTATTATTTAATCCACATCATTATTTATAACACTGCATCATTCATCTTCCTGACTGTGAATAACAACTTCCTGTGACCCTTTTCAAGGTTCTTATTGTGCTTCTACTATGACAGCTACGAAAGCAAGTCTTACCCAGAGTAAGATGATGGTCCTACCCAGAGAAATGTAAGCAATAATTAGCTTTCTGATCAAATTAATTATACTACTCATATTTTATAGCATAAACAAGAAACAACACAGCTTCTAACCATATCTTGATGTCCTTGGCCTAGCATCATTGCATTTTTAGAATGCGATCTCCTTCCACAATGCCTGCAATCTTGCCTTGCACACTACCAGCAGAAAGGAGGGCGGAGGAGGATCTGTTGTAAGAGTGAGAAAAGCAATGCCCCATTTTTGCAAAGAATTCCCATCCCTTATCCAGCACTGTGCAAGACAGTTAAAGGAGAAGACTCATTAGCACATAGATCCAAATAGCCAGATGGTATGGTGGCAAACTGGTACAGATTCCTTAGAGGAGATAAGAGCACTGACCCCCCCCCACCCCTGAATGCTGCCTGACCCATGTGAAGGAGCCTGTGGAAGAAGTGGAAGTGACCACCCTGAGTGTGAGTGGCTAAGAGTCACAAGGTACAGGACACTTGCCACCCCTCTAGCTATCAAGCAGCTATCAAGGTGCTGTAGACTAGAGGCAGCACCACAGTTGAATTAAGCCAGGTGAGAAGCTGGGTCCACATACTCATGGCCTAAACTCAAGAATAGGTGACAGATCATCATTACTCTGAGTCCTCTATTTAGGCTGGCATCAAACATGAAAGAGAATCACCTTCAGATCAACATATCAGTACCATTCTGGCAGTCCAGTTTCAGCTGACCCCATGAAAGAAATACTACACTGGCCAGTAAGTGATTTGTTCACAAGACTTTCTTCTTGCAACTGAGTTTCTTATGGCATCTGGTCAAGTAGTGTTGGAGGTGGGAGGGTTGGAGAATATCTTAAAGGGAAGAAATACGATCTATAACTTGGCACCAGAGGAGAATCTTGTCTTGAAAATTTTGAGATAGGAACTTTTAAGTGACCAGGATCCATGCATGATGAGATCTAGTACAACAAGGTTCAAGCTTGGGAAGTCCTATCCAAATGACAGTGTTGACCAGAGACAGTCCCAAGCCATGTGAGGCCCTTTGAAAAATTAAAGATGATGATCCAAAATGTGGAACTCCCTCAGCAGTCAGACTTATAGAGGGCCCTGCTCATCTGGCTGGCTATGAGAGTGTTACAAAATGTTGATGCCATTTGCTGAGGTAAAGACTTTGGGGGAATCTGAGTAGATAAAATGGTGAGTTCACCTTCTGCATATGCAGCTGCTAAGGGAGCTATTGAAGGAGAAATTAGATATATGAGTTTGGGGCTCAGATGTGGTATTATGTATAATATTTACATAATATTTTTCCTGTCTATCTATCTATCATCTATTTATCTAGTCCGTGAAAGAGCCTTGGATGTAAGTGAGGCTAGAAGAGAAATGACAGAGTACTAAACAAAGTCCTTGGGATGCCTGGATGTCTCAGTCAGTTAAGTGATCAACTCTTGATTTTGGCTCAGGTCATGATCACAAGGTCATGACTTTGAGCCCCACATCAGGCTCTGTGCTGAATGTGGAGCCTGCTTGGAATTCATTCATTCTCTGTCTCTCTCTCTCTCTCTCTCTCTCAAAATAAATAAACTTTAAAGAAAGTCCTTAAAAACCATAAATACTTATCTGGGATTGGTTAAGCCAGCAAAGAATACAGTTATGGGATGACCATATAAGAAGAATAAAAAGAGAATAAAATGGAATATTTAGGAAACCAAGAGAAGAATAGCTTATAGAAAGAAGTGAAAATCTGTGTTGAATCCTGCTGGGAGATCAAGTAGGATAAGAACAGAACATGTCTGTCAGTGGCATAGAGTTCTTATAACCTTAACAGGAGCAGAATTTCAATTAGAGTAATGGGAGCAAAATCCATTTTGAAGTAGATTTTTAAAATAACTAGATTTAGAGATGATTACATCAAGACAAGTGTAGTTAACTTTTTGTTTGGTGTTGAGAAGTGAAGAGAGAAAGGAAGGTACCAGAAGAGTGGTTCATAGCTCAGAGCAACAATGAGACTTCAGGAAGACAGAACATATTCTAAGGCAAAAGAACATTTAGAATATTTAAATATTAAGAAAGAAGGGCCAAAAGACAAGAAGAGGTTCAAGATTTGGAATATGTTTCTTGAGAAGGTGAGAGAGTGCTGAATCCAGGACAAAAGAGCTACAAGTAACAGAACTGGTTATTGGGAGGGAGGATTCTTCTTTTTCAAAAAGAGAGATAGGGAAAGGAATGAGTGCAAATGTAAGAAATTTGGCTGATTTTTTTAAATTGGTGTAGTTTGGTTTTGTGGTTTCTATTGTCACTGTAACGTGTAAGGCAGGGGTAAGAGCGTGGACTGTGAGCAACTCTAAGTTATGAGATATAATCAAGAAACTTTGAAATAGTCACATCAGGAGATGGCTATTGAATTAAGAAATACTAGATTTCAGGGCTGAACATTGAGATCTGTGGCCATCTCCTAGTGACTAGGAATTAAGGGTTAATCAATCTGCCTTTTTGAGTTGTTTTCTCCACTTGGCTCAGGGACCAAGATGCAAGCACTGAGATGAAGACTCAAACCTGTCCAGGGCTGGTTCAGTTTGAGTTTCCAGAGGTTTGGCAAACTATGAATTGAGGTCAGGACCCATTGTTCTAAAATGATTGGGAAATGAAATATATATAGCAGAATATGAAGGGATAGGGACAAGTAGAGGAGCCAAAGGGATGTTTAAGACAGCAATAGTTATTTAAGATAGAAGGATAGGAGCTTGGGATTGAACATGACATAAATGGATTGGAGATTGAAAGATGGAATAATTTCGGCTTGAAATATGACTGAGCTTCAGGAAGCAGTGGTTCAGGTTGATTAGAGGATGGATAAACAAGGAACATGAAACTAGGTCTTAGACAGCTCAACCTCTTCTTGAACATAACACTAACTCTAGAAATTTTGAAATTTAGGGTACCTAGGTGGCTCAGTCGGTTAAGCAGCTGACTTCGGTCAGGTCATGATCTCACAGCTCAAAAGCTCCTGAGTTCGAGCCCCGTATTTGTCTCTGTGCTGACAGCTCAGAGCCTGGAGCCTGATTCCAATTCTGTGTCTCCCTCTCTCTCTCTGCCCCTCCCCTGCTTGTGTTCTATCTTTTTCTCTTTCAAAAATAAGTAAACATGAAAAAAAAATTAAAAAACAAAAGAAATTCTGAAATTCAATGAAGAATTCATTCATCAGGTGTACCGGTATATTCATCAAAAAACATTTTAAGTACATAATTTTTCCCAGAAATCACCTAACCTTTTTGAATTACCTATCCGTGTCCTTGCTTCTCTCTATTAAGAACAGTTTGGGATGCAAGGGAGATTACACATTTTATATTCATCGTTTGTCTTTTGAGTCTTTCCAAACATAGGATTAATATAATCACGTCTTTCTATCTCTGGCTTTACTCCAGACCTCAGATAATTAAATTCATTTAATTAATATAATATTTAGTATTCATTGTAAGGCTTCTTTGAAAGTAGAAATAAATGATCCTTCATGGAGAGCTTGATTATGTTTAACCTAGCCTCAAAATATTAAGATGTATCAAATGTGTCACGTACATGAAAAAATACTCTTATAAAATAGATATTTAAATCAAGCTGTTGAAGAAGATAATTCACATTAGTTTTACAAAATCTATGATACTTGTTCTTATTTAAAAAAATTAATTGCACAAGCAGTACATAAATATATTCTCACTATGAATAAATCACTAAAGAGGGTGATGTCAGCAAGTTGTTAGAATGGGAAATCCTAACCCCAGAAAAAAAGAGTTGACAATGATTTAAGTAAAACCTTTATGAGAAAACCAGAATCCGGTTAGGAATTGACAGTGCCCCAGTTAAGCACAAAATTGACATCAGCTATACTGAAATGGAACGTAACAATTTAACTTTTACGGCATCAGCCCCTCCCCTAAGCTAGCACAGCACAGTGACATCTCAACACCTCCCTGCAGCAGAAGGAAAAGGATGGGTCAACATCCAAAGTCCCTGACCTTTCAGTGAGATCCCTGAAGAGTGGCTTTCTGTCTCATTTCACACCGAGTGCTGAAAGAATTGGAATAGTCTGGAAGCTTGGGGCATTTAGGTGGATATGCACCCTCGGGTGGCCTGCAACTCTGTGAGGTGTGAGAAAGATCCAGAACTGAGGCCTCTCCTCCTGGAGGGAGGGAGGGATCTAGTGTGACTCCAATGTCTTGGGCATTTCAGCGGGCAGCCTGAGGTGCTGGTTTCTGCCCTGCCTCACACAGAAAGCTAAAGAAACCAGAATACTCCAGATGACTGGGTTAGCAGGTAGCATGGCTCCGGGATATAGAAAAAAGTAGATAATTGAAGTTTATTTCTGAGGAGGGAAGGAGAAGAGTAAAGCACACCCCCAATGTCTGTGGTCTTTCAGTGCACCATCTGAGGAGCTGGTTTCTATCTCATTTCAGAGTGATGACAGAACTGACATCATCAGTCACCAGAGGGAGCAAGAGATTATGAGCTACTGGAAAGAGCCATGCCAAAATAACAAAACAAAACAAGATAAAACAAAAATGGACATCCAGGACAGAAAAGAACTGAGGCCCAGAATCTTTAACCAAGCTCACTGATGAAGTTCTTTCCTGGCTAAAGAGAATCCATAAAATTGGGAGAGGGTGCTAGTCCTTTAGATGTGCACAGATCATCACAAGGCTAAAAAGAACATGCAGAATTACGCAAATCATAAAATCATGGAAATATAGTCAAAAGAACAAAATAAACCTTTAATAGCTGACCCTAAAGAGATATGTATTTATAAGTTGTCAGACCAATAATTCAAAAAAAAATGTATTTAAAGCAGATCAGTGAGTTACAAGAGAATACCAATAGATAACTAAATGAAATTAGAAAGACAATACATGAAAAACAAATGAGAATATTATGAAAGAGATAGAACAATAAAGAAGAATCCAACAAATTCTGCACCTGAAGAATAAATAAGTAAAAAAAAAAATAACTAAAAGGATTTTAACAACAAACAAGCCAGCAGAAGAAGTAATTAAGTTAAAAACAAGCCACTTGAAATTATTTAGTCATAGGAATACTGAGAAAGAAGAACAAGAAAAAATGAAGAAACCCTATGGGACTTATAAGACTATCAAGAGAATCAATATAAACATTATGGAAGTACCAGAAAGAAAAGAGAGAGAGAAGGAGGCAGAAAGCTTACAGTATACTGGTTAAAAACTTACTAAAACTGGGAAGACCAGACCATGAAGACCATGAAGCCCAAAGAATTCCAAATATGTTGAATTTCAAACATCTATACCACATCACATTATAACCAAATTGTCAAAATTCAAGGAAAAAGAGAACTTTGAAAGCAACAAGTGAAAAATGACCCATCAAGCACAAGTGATCATCCATTAGACTATCAGCAGATTTCTCAACAGACCCTTTGCAAGTGAGGAAAGAGTAGGGTGATATATTTAAAGTGCCTGGGAGGCGGGGTGTGGAAACAATGAAACCTCCAACCAAAAGCACTACCACTGACAAAATTATCCTTCAGAAATAAAGGAGATATAAACAGTTGCAAAGGCAAACAAAAGCTGAGGAAGTTCATTACCACTAGACCTACCTTACAAGAAATGCTAAAAGGAGTTCTTCAAGATGAAAAGAAAGGATGTGAGACAGAAACACAAAAGCACATGAAAGTATGAAATTCATCAGTGAAGTAAATATATAGACACATGCAGAACACCTTGATGGTAGTGGTTAAATTGCTTTTAATTCTAGTATAAAATATTAAAGATAAAAGTATGAAAAATAAGTATAACTAAAAAACTGTTAAAAGATAGACAATTTGAGTGATTGTAAATTATGATAACAATAACTTAAAGTGGGGGAAGGGAAGTAAAATGCAGAGGTTTTATATGCAGTTGAAGTTAAATTGTTATCAGCTTCAAATAGACTTACATTATATGATGTTTTATGTAAACCTCTAGGTAGCCATGAAGAAAATACCTATAGTAGATACATAAGAGAAAAAGAAAGGAATCAAAGCTATAACAATGAAATAATCACAAAATAAGATAGCAAGAAAGGAAAAGATGGGCAAAAAACTAAAAAGAAACATAAAACAAAATGGCAACAATAAATCCTTACTTATTAATCCTTATTAATAGTAACTTTAAGTGCAAATGGATTAAAATCTCCAATTGAAAGTTACAGTAGCTGAATGGCAGTGGGGGTGGGGGGGACAAGATCAATTAAATGCTGTTTACAAAAGATTCACTTTAGAATGAAATACACACGTAGGTGGAAAGTGAAGGGATGGAAAAAGATATTTTGTGAAAATAGTAATCAAAAGACAGCAGAGGTGGCTATACTCAGATGAACTACACTTTAAGTCAAAAACTACCACACACACACACACACACACACAAACTACCACAAGAGAAAAAGAAAGTCACTATATAATGATTAAAGGGGCAATTCTCAAGAAAGATATAACATCAGAACACTTAAATATGTAAAGCCATCATTGGCAGACCTGACGGGAGATATAGACAGCAATACAATAATAATAGGAGACTTCAGTGCCTTATTAATACCCAATTTCAATAATGGATGGAACATGCAGACAGAAAATCAATAGGAAACAGACTTGAACATTATAGAACAAATGGACCTAATGGACATATATAGAACATTCTATCCAACAGCAGCAGAATATACGTTATTTTCAAGCAGATATGAAACATCCGTCGGGATAGATCACATATTAGGTCACAAAACAAGTTTCAAGAAATTTAAGAACATTGAAATCATACCAAGTATCTTTTCTGACCACAATGGAATGAAAGTAGAAAAATCAATAACAGAAAGAAACTTGAAAATGCATAAATATGTGGACATTAAACAACACACTCTTAAATAGTCATTGAGTCAAGAATAACTCAAAACGGAAATGTCTCAAGGCAAGTGAAAATGAAAACATAACATTCACCAAAACTTATGGGATGCAGCAAAAGCAGTAGTAACTGGAAAGTTAATACAATAAACATCTAAATTAAAAAAAAGAATAAAGATCTCCAACATAAAAAAAAGCCTAATTAGTTTTTTTTTTTTTCCTAGAGCTAGGAAAAAAACAAAACAAAAGAAATTAAGTCCAAATTTAGCAGAGGAGAGGTAATAACAAAGATTAGAGCAGAAATAAAATAGAAAGTAGAAAAATAGAAAAAAAAAGGAATCAAGTGTTGTTGTTGTTGTTGTTGTTTTTTTCAAAAGGTGAACAGATGGACAAATCCTCAGCTAGACTAAGCAAAAAGAGAGAAAAATAAGATAAATAAATTCAGAAATGAAAGAAAGAACATTACAAGTCATGACACAAGGGGGGAAATCATGAAATTGCTATGAATAATTGCACACCAACAAATTAGATAGCCTAGACAAAATGGATAAAATGAGCAGAAATCAAGAGTCAGATGCTTAACCACCTGAGCCACTCAGGTGCCCCCAGCAATCCAGGATCTCGAAGAGACATATACTCTTCCATGTTCATTGCAGCAATGCGCACAATAGCCAAGATCTGGAAATAACCACTGACAAATGAATGGACAAAGTAAGTGTGGTATATACATACAAATGAATATTAATCACCCTTTAAAAAGAAGAATATTTTGATGCATGTGACAGTATGGATGAGCCTAGAGGCATTATGCTAAATGGAATAAGCCAGACACAGAAGGGCAAATATTGCATGATTCTACTTATATGACGTATATAATATAGTCAAAGTAATGGAAACAGAGCGTAGAATGGTGGTTGCCAGGGACTGGGGAAGAGGAGAAAGGAGAGTTGTTGTTCAACAGGTATAAAGTTTCTGTGATGCAAGGTGTATTAAGTTCTAGAGATCTGCTGTACAACATAGTGTCTGTAACTATCAATACTATATTGTGTACTTAACAATTTGTTAAGAGAGTAGATACCATGTTGTATTCTTACCACAATAATAAAGTAAACTAATAAGTAAAATAAATTATACAAGATACAGTATATAAAATATGAAATGTCATTCTTTAATAACAAAGTTAGTTCTTTGTTTTCCTGAGAAAAGATGATTCATTATCTAGCATGAGTGAAAGGGACTCATTTATCAGATTAATTCACCTCTTGTTAGGTAGCAGAGACATTTAACATATTATGAAAGAGTGTGTGTAACTTTTTTTCTATTTGCCATGTGTTTTGTTTTAATTTTTCTTTGTGGAGATTATGGGGGGTAGGAAGCAGGAAGCCATAATCCTAGGTCATGAAGAGCTGTTTAAACTGTGCAGGGTACTTTTATGCATGGTCATCCTTCCCAGGAAAGAACTAAGAGTACATGATCAATAAGAAAGTTTCTAAAAGTGAGAGGAAATGTCTGAAAAGTAGTGGAGCATTAAAGATAAATTGGCTTGTTATACAGTTTTATCTGCTCGCTGATAATATACCTGCTTCAAAACCAAGTTAGCATCGTTCAAGAATATTGCTCACGTGGCCATTTGCTCATTTGTCTTTGGGATCACCTTACCTCTATGTAAACAAAAATTATCAAACAATTCTGGTTGTACCATACCATAAGAGATATTTCCAAGCCTGGAACTAGAAAGAACTTTTAGTCTGTAAAATTAGTATGCTCTACTCTTTTGAAAGTATAAATTAAAAGGAGGATTATTATCATTTAGCAGAATGAATGAAATAGAAATTTACAGTTCCTGTGAGGGAAATGCTAGTTAGAAATTAATGGAATTTTCCCATTGTTCCCCTGGTATATTCAAGTGTTGGTGCACACATACTATGAAAAATTGGGGTAGAGCTTAAGACTGAGAAAAGGGAGAGTGGCTTAAAGTGTGTAAGAAGTGGTTTGTGCATTGAGCTCTCCCACTTATCCCTAAATTCTAGATTTAACCCTCCTCCCAATCTCCAGGCAGGAGGTTTGAGGTTTATCATCTGGAGATCCTGAATGTAACACCTGTGGACTTGAATATACAGGTGCTTCAGCAGAAGGCAAGAGGAGGTGTCTGAATTAAAATAGTGATTCAGTAAGTTTTGCGTATTGAATTTATGGAAACCCCAAGACCTTTCCCTGACATAGTACTGTAACATAAGCTTACCAGTTTACCCTCTCCGTTCCTTCCAGTAATGCTGCCCCATTGTACATATACAATGAGATAATGGCAGAAACTTCTGGTACCATACTTAAGGAACCTAGAGAAAAAAAATCTTCCAGAGACTGGCATTTAGGACACCACCATTGATTAAACAGCTTGTGAACCAAATGATTACCCCAAAAGTAGCTTGTCAGACAACAAGCTGCCTCCACAATCATAGAGTAATGACCATCCCTCAATGTCTCATTCTTAGCTGTGAATAATGAATAGATAAACTTCACCAGTACATTGAAGAAAGACATCAAGATAACAGATATAGATTACATCAGGCAGAAAAGGAAATAAGAAAGAGGGGTTGGAGGTAATTTAGAAATTAGAAGAAAACAAAATCCTTATTAATGTCCCCAAATAAGAAACACTGAACTTCCACAAAACAAGAACATTATATGATGAAAAAAGTCAGAGGATAACAAAGGTTTCTTGGAAATTAAAAAAATATATAGATAAAATAAGTATAAAGATTGGAAGATAAGGTCAAGGAAATCCTAATGAAAATTTTTAAAGCATTAAAAATAGAAGACAGAAGAGAAAATAGAAAATATTAGAGAAGATGGGGAAAACACAAATTATACAAGTGGTAAATTCTGGTTTGAATTTTCTGATTCAAAGTTGCCACAAAATTTCCAACGATACCAATGAGGGAAGACTCTAGCTTATAAGGCCAAACATTTTCAACTTTCAAAATGCTGTAGATTTGAAGGGTGCCTGGGTGGCTCACTCATTAAGCATCCGACTTTAGCTCAGGTCATGATGTCACAGTTCATGGGTTCAAGTCCCATGTTGGGCTCTGTGCTTCAGATTCGGTGTCTCCCTCTCTCTCTGCCCCTCCCCTGCTCTCTCTCTCTCTCTCTCTCTCTCTCTCTCTCAAAAGTGAACAAACATTTAAAAAAATTAAATAATACAGCGAAATAGTTTGGATTTGAAAAACTTAAAATGATCCTGAAAGTCTGTGGAGGAGATAAGAGAATAGTAAAGCAGATCACATACAAAGAGGCAGGAATTAAATGGCATCACATTTTTAACAACAAATGCTTTAAAACAAGCAATGTTCTAAAGATTTTGAAGAAAAAGTATTAAGTATAATTCTGCATTTAAGTAATTAATCCAAGTTCAGGCAGAATCCAAATATTTTCAGAAATTTCATGGGCTATTTCTATCTCCTTTTAACCCATTCTGATGAAGCTGCTGGTGGATGTGCTGCCATAAAACAAAAGGAGGTAAATAGCCCAGGTTGAAACAGGGTGACACAGAACTCCAGGAACTATAACCCAAGAAACAAAAAGAAAACATAATTATAGACATAAGATTATGTTATCTGTTATAATATTATATTATTATATATCTGTTATAATATTATGCCATATAATTATGTTATATTATTAGCATCTATAAAACACTAGTTATGCTTATGAAATATTAGCTAGTACAATTTGAAAAATAAAGATATAGGTCCATGGAAAAATGTGAGAAGAAACTGCTTAAAATTTTTTTTTTCCCTAGACAACAGAATTGGATTGGGAAAGATACAGAGAAGTTCCTCTTCATTGTTAAATGTTTAATACATAAGTATTAATATGCAAATATTTTGATAAAATGAAAATGCAAATGCCTATCATATTCAAGTAAAATAACTAAGAATTAAAATTACGGAACTAGATAAAAATAAATGTAAAAGTTCAAAAAGAAGCTGATAAAAGTAAGAATTATTAATTAGGAAAAGATGGAAAACAGAACAAAGTTCAGATTTCATTATTGAAACCAAAGCTATTTTCTCTGAAAACATCAATAAACTAAACCCTTGTTTGGCAAATTTTAATCAAGAAAAAGGTATGATACAAATATAAAACTATTGAAATGGGAGCAGGGATTAAACAATGTAATGAAGAAAAAAAGAACAAATTACAATAACATGAAATAAAACTCTTTGTCAAAACATTTGAAAATATAGATGAAACGGATGAATTTTAATACGTTAAACCGCATCAAAATTACCTCGAGGTTATATCTGAGTATTTCAATGATTACAAAAGAAATTTAAACAGTAATCCAACCTAAAGGAGCATCCCAAGGGAGTTTACTTGGAAAATTCTCTCAGCTCTTCAAAATTTGTTTACAACAGGGACACGGGTTTTCAGGGCATTTCTTTCATTTCACTTTTATCTTTCTTTTCCCCTCTCTTTTGGTTCTCCCTTCTCCTTTGCTCACCTTCCACTGGATCATACCTCCCGATTGTTAAAATCTGCTGAATCGTTGCCATATATAAGACAGACAGATGAGAGAAAATAGGTCTTGTTTATTCATTTATCCGTTTATTCATTTATTCAGTAAGTATTTTTCTTTTTGTGATTGGAGTGTGTGTGTGTGTGTGTGTGTGTACTGCGCAGGGCTTTGAAAAGGAGAAGAACCAGATCTGATGATATCTGTCCACCTACCTCAAGCGTCATTCTGAAAGGTGAATTATGTCCTAAGTGGCATTAGCCTTGGGCAGCTTAGTAGGTAGACAGTAGCTACCTGGGGGGTAAGAAAGCCTGTAGAGGGCAGAGCTCCATGGGCATTTGCTCCCGGTAGTCCAGGCAGAAAACGAGATTATTAATATGAGATAAAATTATGTTAAAGATAATAAGAGATTCGTTCATGCTTTCAGATTACACTATGTTCAAAGCTAAAAGAAATGGCTTCAGCTTCTTTTATTCAGGCCATGTTAAATAAAAACGCTTTGTTGCAATTTGATGATACTGTCCCCAGAACCTCAAAGATCATTTCCTTGGGAAGAAGTGGAGTTTATTTTCAACATGTGTAAAAGGACGGTGTGATATCCTTGTTGTTTTTAACATAATGAAAAGAAACCCCTTTACATTTTTCAGTGTGGGAAAACACATGCCAGATTCTCAGCAACTTGTTTGTGAAAAGCTTACACCTACGTTTTTTTAGCACTTCTCCCTTATTTTTGGTCATTACATTTGCAGATATGAGCCAGAAGTCTATATCATCGGGGGAAGAGGAAAATAGGAATGATTCTTTTATGTGTGGGTGTGACTTTCCAAATTGTGCACAAATGACCCAAGCAGGAGGAAGAAGTGCTAAAAATAAGAAACAGTAACAATAATTGAAAAGCAGCAAACCTTAAACTGTTATGATCTGCATTTTCACACTACAAAAAGCTAAATAGGTAATATGTTATAAATATGCTGCAGCTGAAAATGTATCAAATAGCCTGATATCACTTTAATGGTGTGTTCTCATAGGCATCTGAGTTGTTCTCTCTTTTCCAAATGGGCTGCCTTCATGTTCTGTCACTACAATACCTATAGGACCTTCTCCACAGTATCTTGTAATAAATGCTAAAGTGAACTCCTGGGACTAGACTTGTCACAGAGTTGTAGTATTTGTTGCTGCTGTTTGCTTTTTCTGTTTAAAATATCTCATAGAAATAACTTTTAACATTCTAGTGTCTTTTCCATGCTAGTTATTATGTACCTGTGGTGATTAACAAGATAATCCATGCTAATTCATTGCTGACCTGCATTTTCCTGCTCTAGCATACATCCAAAATAGAAATAAACATTAGACACTCTGACATGAGCACTACATTCAGATCATTTAAAATACAGAATTAAAATTTTCAATTTCAGGGTTGCTTGGGTGGCTCAGTCGGTTGGGCATTGGACTTTGGCTGAGGTTATGATCTCGTGGCTCGTGAGTTTGAGCCCTACATGGAACTCTCCTCTGTCAGCACAGAGCCTGCTTCTGGTCCTGTCTCCCTTTCTCTCTGCCCCTCCCCCGCCCTCTCTCTCTCTCTCTCAAAAATAAACATTTTTTTTTCAATTTCATCTAATGGAATCTAACTTTGACAAAAATTATAAGGATTTTTGTTACACTGAATTAAATACTAATTTTATTTAGAAAAATAATACTGCCTTCTCTCCCACTTTCATTCTGATATGTACTTTGAGGAACATATGAAAGCTCAAGATTTTAGATAACTTATAGACACTCATGGATATGTGTCCCATATGAATACATGGATGCCATCCATATTATGGGTATGGAAAAAATGTTCAGAATGACCTTATGAAAGGATAAGGTTACCACGCAAAATAAGAATTGTCTAGATAATGTGTGAATGGACACGATCTCAACCACAGTGTCCCTCTTCTTTCCCCTGAATGTGTTTGTGATAGATGACATTACTTAACATTTTAGGGTATAAGAACCTTAGGTATTTTTTTTAGTAAATGTTTCTATATACCTGTAAATAATATTTGAGAATGTGTATCAGGATTTTTTATTTCTTTTTTCTATCACTGGCTTCTCTCTGACTTTGGGCAAAATATTTTATTTAGTTACTGTCATGGTTACTTATGGGTTATTAACTAAGGTTAATCTGAACATTTCAGGATGATGGTAAGGATTTAACACTATATTTAATATTATTAAAATCCGACTTGTGCTTGGCATGGATGTGATGTTTGATGTGCATCAGAATTCAGTCTAAATCACAGGTAAAATGAAATAGCTCCCAGGTGTTTGATTTGTTCCTTCTGACCATCTTAGTGATTGATGCAGATAACTACATGATCACTGGCACCTGAAATAAGTATTGATCTTCAAGATGTCTGAAAGGAACAGATGAGTTATCACAAGTCTCTTGACAGTTTGGACTAAAAAAAAAGACTTTGACAAGTTTGAAGGCATTGATATTTTTCTCTGGATCAACTCTACCTCTAAATATTATAAAATGGCAATTGCCTTCCTCCCTTCTAAATACCTGAATTTATGACAGACTATGGTAGACTAAATAAAAGAAATCAGAAATAAATACTATTCTAATGCAAGAAATAAAAACTTCCTTTTGAAACTTAAAAATAGTTGGGAGAAAATAAGCACCATGATAGGGGAAAAAATGACACTGGAAATAGAGACAAAGGATGTAAGTGCAAGCCCTCTGTTGTGAATTTGTTAAATTAACATTTATTAAATGGAACACAGGTTGCCAGATGGTGAACCACCATTCAACAACAGATTGCAGGAGGAATTGAAATAGAGGAGTTTATTATTCACAGGCTCACTAGAGGCCACAAGGTAGGACCAAGGCAGAGTGCAGACAGAGAGGTTGCCAGTCCAATGGTGATAGCCAGTCCCAACAAGAGGAATCAAAATGGCTCTTTTGGCACATAAGCAGGCATCTCTTGCAGAGGGGTGCTGGGAGGGTGAAGGTTGGACTGGAATATTAAAGATGATGTTGCAATAATAGAGGTCATCTACATGAAGACGTTGCAGACACAGCTGGATCAAGTGGACCCTCTCCTGGTCCTTTGAATCAGATCCACAATAGAATATGAATGAGACATTATTCATCATTAAGGGGCAATGAGTTTACAGGGCGAGGACAGGTATAGCTGTTAGACTCTAGGAAGTACACCGTGGGAAGTTAACTTTTTTAATACTCACCCACAGGGTGCCCCGTTTGGGTTCTAGACTGAAGGTTTGGTCTAGCCTAAATCAGGTTCATAGTCCTTTGGAGGGAATTGGTACAAAGGGCTGATCACTAGAAAGAGCTGAGAGATACATTGTGACATGAGGCTGTAGGTCTGGCCCTGCATTTGTGACAGATAAAACATCATTTTACTTGAAAGGCCTGGGATGCTACCTCATAAGTTTGTATGAATGCATTTGTCATGTTGGATCTGGTCCACTTGGTGATATGGGGTAGGGTCGTGGTGTGCAATAGGGAGGAGCTTGCAGATTAGATATGAAGAGGAAAGGAGATAGCATTTCAGATATGGAGGATGTGATGGTGGTTGGGAGTAAGTAACAAAGGAAGTAGGGTCCATCATAGATTTGTCAGGTGGAGAGCATTAACTATAATCTGGTACATTGAACAGCAAACAGCACTGAGAGGTCCTTGATGGCGAGGTCTAGGCAGGCCAACCAGCGGTGTTGTGAGGAAGTTCCTCATCGTGTCAGTGTGGGTTAGAGTACGCTGTATGGCTTGCCATAAAGGTGAAATGATATTCAGTGCTGCCAAATAGTCGGCAGGAAACGTACAGTCTTGCAAGCTTTTTTATAGAGGCAAGTTTCATGAGGCAGGCAGTTTGCTATTTCAGAAAAATAGTGCTCTACAGGTCCCCAGAATCAATACACTGGAGGCACTTTTCCAGCTCAGCCTGAAGTCTGCGGGTTGCCACAGTCACTGACTTCCTGGTGCAGAGGTGATCTGGGAGGGGAACAGTCCTCATATCCAGTGAGATCAGAGTGCATTTTCTCCTTTTATGGAGCCAGTCGTCACTTTAAAAACCTGGTCTCAATCTCTTGTCCACCTACAAATCCAGTCTGAGATAACTTAATGTTGATCTCTGTGTACAGCAGCCTCCATTAACCAAGCCCATAGCATTCACGCAGGGAGAAACTGCCCCAAAGATCAATTCAAAGTGAAGGTGAGGTTGCTCTTAAAATTAACTATGTTTAATTCAAATCTTTACCTTGTGTCATCCCTCTTTCTATTAAACTCCCCTGTCTTATTTTCAAGTGCATATTTTGGAAATGAAACATTTTCTAGGTAAGCAAAATTATTACAATGATTTCGCAGTTATTGAACCTTTCAGTTTTTTGTTAAAGAAGGAAACCCTGTACTTTGCATACTTCTGGATATTATTTCCATTAAATTGCTATAAAAGCAAAGATAACTTTTTACATGTTATTACATTTATATTTATATGATAGTTGCAGTCATCCTTTAAAGGACTTTTTTTCATTTATATCTATTGATTCCTATGTATCATTAATATAATAATTTATTTTTCAAATACTTTCAAATATCATAACATAGCATGCATATCACTAAAAAAGTATTTAGAACTTTTTTTTTCTTTTTTTAACTTTTTAAAACGTTTTTCTTAATTTTATTTTTGAGAGAGAGAGACAGAGTGTGAGGGGAGGAGGGGCAGAGAGAGAGGAAGACAAAGAATTCAAAGCAAGCTCCAGGCTCTGAGCTGTCAGCACAGAGCCTGACACAGGGCTCTAACTCACAGACTGTGAGATCATGACCTGAGTTAGTCAGATGGTTAACCAACAGAGCCACCCAGGCGCCCCAGAACTTTTTTTTCTTTTTGAAATGTAGTTGACATACAATGTTATGTTAGTTTCAGGTGTACAACCTAGTGATTCCACAATTCCATACATTACTCAGTGCTCATCACAGAAAGTGTAGCCCCCTCTGTCACCCTATAGCATCATTACAATATTACTGGCTGTATTCCCTATGGTGTACTTTCCATCTAATATCAATTTTTTGAGATAAATACATACCCAAACTGGATTCCTAAACACTCAGTTCAATAACAGAACTTCACTGGTGGAAAAGTAAATATTGGGAACTAAGCAATAAAACATCTCTTAATTTTCAGTGTAAAATACACGACTTATTTAAATGTCCTTACATAAGCTCTACAGTAAGTTTTAAAGAACTAGCCAAGAGAAAGACTCTTCAGAAGAAATAAATAAAAAATTTCACACATGACTCTAAAACTAATTGGGAGGACAAATAGGAAGTGAACATAGATCTAACTTCTTCACAGCTTTATATGTAGGGACTTTACAAATGGAAATTTTCCATGTATTTCCTCTTATTTTCAACCCATGAAGGGAACTCTATCCTAAGAATACAAAAGTTTAAAAAAAAAGGAATTACACTGGGGGACTCTCCATCAGCATAAATGACGTGACTAGTTATGAATAGCAAAATATACTTCATTTATCTGGGGAGATCAGTGAATAAGTTAGTGAAGGCAAATTAATTTTCACATAACTCAGCTTTGTTTTTTTAGAGACTTTCT
The DNA here is from genome assembly GCF_023721935.1 of Panthera uncia. Classification (NCBI taxonomy): domain Eukaryota; kingdom Metazoa; phylum Chordata; class Mammalia; order Carnivora; family Felidae; genus Panthera; species Panthera uncia. The sequence continues at coordinate 145,364,591 of NC_064811.1, forward strand.
TAATTTTAACCCCTTTGGGCAGTATCATTTTAAAGTGTATTACATCTTCCCTTCCTTTTCAAAAAACGGTTATGCAAGTGACCATCTTGAAGATTCATCATCAGTATGATAATAATTACCACGAATATTATAATCAGCATGTTGATAAATGGTATTTTAATTTCTGTTATTATAGTAGTAACCCATGGTATGACTGGTACATATAAAATGCAAAAATTAATTAATTAATACACTTTTTCAGTTGCTGAATCCTAATGAAAATGCAGATAAGAAAAGCAATATAATGTTGCATTTTTTAAAAAGAAGAAATTTGAAAGTGAATAAACTGTCTAACATAGTCATTATGAAGACTACATTTAGCTTGAAATTATTTTAAGAGTAGGAATGGAAAGGCAACTCCAAAAATTATTTCTAGACAGGAAATGATATATTTTAAGATATGAGAAAGAAGTTTAAGTTGCGTTTTTATAGACAAATAGAACTGAAAAGACCCCTTAATTACCTAATTACATTCCCTCATTCTACAAATAAGCTGTCTATAACCATGCAGGTTATGTACATTTTAGGTAGTTTATGCAGCTAGCTGGTTACCTCTTGCAGGGCTCTTTTCTTAGCAGAAATGAAATTGGAATTCATGTTTTCAGAAACATTTGAATCATTTGATAGCATCATGTTACTCATTTTTTGATGCCGAGGTGTTTGTATTGATCAATGTAGTTTTCCATTCAGTTTTCCTTTATGACCAAAGTAATTTGAAGCAGCTAATCAAAGTTAGATACCATAGTTTGGGATGAGACAAAAATAATACAGGCCACAACTGAGGAATGAATTTTGTTGTTAATTCTCTGAGGGTTTTTTTTTTTTTTCACAATCCATGAAAGTATTTTATCTATGGAGACTGAAACCTATGTGAGTTAAAATTACCTTATAATGACAAAATGGGAATTAATAAACTTTATTTTACTCAGCTGTAATAGCGGTTGCATATTTTTAATTGTGTTTTGTGTGTTTTTCTGTTTTGGTCTTTTACATTTGCCTAAATTAGTAAATAATACAAGACATGTATTTGTAATTATTATTTAACCCCAGTAGGTATGTGAAAGCATATGTATAACTTACATATATTTAATGTATTATATTGGAAATTCATATTTTTGTCATAAAAACTGTCCTAATTTTATCTGAATGAAAAAATTGGGTATGAGGATATAGAGGGAAACTGAGAAAAAGAGAGAAAGAGAGTGTGTGTGCATGCATGTGCATTTATGTGCATGTGTGTGCATGTGCAGAGAGAGAGATTGATATAGTCAGGGGACAGTGAGAGTCTCAGAGAGTCAGAGTCAAAAGTAGCTTTTCTTATACCAGGGTGATGTGCTTCTTAACAACCTGTTATTTATAAGTACCATGTCTTTTATCCCGTATACAAATTATAGTAAAAATATCATCTTCAGAAATTAGACCATCATCTAATTTAACTTGGAGGCTGAGCCCTTTTAGCAGCACATGATAAAACCTTCTTTAATTCATATGTTATCCCCAAACCAAGTGGACATGACAATAAATACGATGTCATAAAACCGTGCATAATTGTGAATAATCTTGAAAGAGCTTTAAATAATATAAGTAAACATACCTTAGGTGTTTTCCCCCATTTTATTTTTTTAAGCCATGGATGATATAAATAGCAATCAGTTAAGAACAGTAATTTAGAAAATCATCTGTGGCTATTGATTAAATTCAAAAGAACGTCAATTTTCAGTCTAGACGTTTGTTCTGAGTACAGTCAAGGTTTGATTTTAAAATGTTTTATCCATATCATGAGATTAGTGATAGCACTATTGAATGGATACATTTTGAACAAATTATATATTGAATCTTATTTATTTTGCATGTCTATACATAAACAGATGGGGGAAAATTGTGCAATAGCTAGAATCTTGACCTTGAAAAATAATCAAGTTATTTAAGTGGATTCCAGAGAGTTTTGGAAAGTAAATTTGAAGGTAGTTTATAAAACAAGTGTACTACTATATGGCTTAGAAAATGGAGAAGTGCTTGTTAGAAACACGGCTGAAATGTGTTCCCTAAGTCATTACTTTGTAGCTTATAAGGATTATCTCTGGATGCCTTGAAGTGTATTGAAAATAGAAAGCAAATTTTAAAATAATTGTTATTCTTGGGGCACCTGGCTGGCTCACTCAGTAAAGCCTGTGACTCTTGATCTCAAAGTTGTAAGTTCAAGTCCCACGTTGGGTGTAGAGACCACTTAAAAAAAAACTTAAAATAATTCCCATTCTTTAATGTTTATTTATTTTTGAGAGAGAGACAGAACATGAGCAGGGGATGGGCAGCGAGGTAGACACAGAACGTGAAGTAGGTTCCAGGCTCCAGGCTCTGAGCTGTCAGCACAGACAGAAGTGTCGACGCAAGACTCAAACTCACAAACCCCAAGATCATAACCTGAGCTGAAGTCTGATGCTTAATTGACTGAGCCACCCAGGTGCCTCTAGTTCCCTTTTTTTTTTTTTTTTTTGGTGCATTTTCAAAAAAGAAATATATTCACACATATACTTTTAAATGTAAAATAGATTACCAACACTTGGAGATATGTTAAAGAGACAAATAACTGTATATGTGTGAATATTTTCTAGTTGGAATTTTCATATTCTGTAACTTCTGATAGGCATGGTGTCCATATAGAGAGTAGATGTGAATCAGAGTTCCTAATTAACTAGGTCATTAGATGCTGCAATCCAACCACAAGTCCCTATCTGCTGAATAGGCATTTCCTACCATAGTGTGTTCACGTAGAACTCCATAGGATAAAGGCAGCATGACGTGGTAGGATGCTTGATGTGATCAGAAACACAGAGCCGACTTATTTTCCATGCGCTTTCTAATAATGACTGCACCAATGTATTGGTGTTTCGATGGACAAGGGTTTGCTGTGTGTCTTGGTGCATTGACACTTACTGGTAGAAGTTGTTATGTTGTTTAAGAAGACGACTTAGGGGCGCCTGGGTGGCGCAGTCGGTTAAGCGTCCGACTTCAGCCAGGTCACGATCTCGCGGTCCGTGAGTTCGAGCCCCGCGTCGGGCTCTGGGCTGATGGCTCGGAGCCTGGAGCCTGTTTCAGATTCTGTGTCTCCCTCTCTCTCTGCCCCTCCCCCGTTCATGCTCTGTCTCTCTCTGTCGCAAAAATGAATAAAAAACGTTGAAAAAAAAATTAAAAAAAAAAAAAAAAAAAAAAGAAGACGACTTAGACTAGGTGTTCTCTAGATAGAACAGTTTCTCAAAAGTGAACATATGAGCTCTTACTATTGCTAATAGGATATTGATGTGTATTGCAGCCCAGTGAATTCTTATGAAATCCTAAAAGCAGAACAAAGCAGAATGTAAACAAAAACTTATTTGTGGAATCTGGTGATTTGGTAATTATCTGAAAGGAAACTCCGCATTCTCTAAATTCTATGAATATATGTGTTAGTTATATTTATGTAATATCTCTTGAGCAATTACAACATGCCAAGCACTGCTTTATACACTGGGAATGTAACAGTGAGCAAACTTTCTGAAAGCCCAGAATCTCTAATAATCAATCCCCTGCAAAGGCTACCCATCATATTTTGAATGAAATTCAATGATTCCATAGCATACCTTACAAAATCCACATCATGTGATCCTTCTCTGTCTCTCTGTCTCATTTCCATCTCCTTCCTTCTGCTACCTTTCTCCTCTCCAGCTTCTTCCAATATAGTACAACTTCAAGAACTTCCATTTTCTGTTGACAAAATAGTCTACAATTGTGATTTGTCTCATTTTCTTACCTTATTTCAATTTTTTTTAGTGCTACTTCCTACCAAAAGACTCTTTCGTCATCTCTATCACAATACTTTGTTTATTTTCGTCAGTGCACTCAATTACACCTAACATTTTACGTATTTGTGAATAGAGGATAGGCAGATAGATAGATAGAGACAAACTTTCTTACTTCCTCCACTAATATGAAATCTTTATGACATAGACACAGTGTCGATTTTGTTCACACTCTATTCCCAGCATTAAGAACAGTGCATGATAGGGGCACCTAGGTGGCTCAGTCGGTTGAGCGTCTGACCTCAGCTCAGGTCATGATCTCGTGGTCCGTGAGTTCAAGCCCCGCATCAGGGTCTGTGCTGACAGCTCAGAGCCTGGAGCCTGCTTTAGATACCGTGTCTCCCTCTCTCTCTGCCCCTCTGTCATTCGTGCTCTGTCTCTCTCTCTCAAAAACTAAATAAACATAAAAAATTTGAAAAGAACAGTGCATGATAAATAAAATGTTCTCAGTTAAAATGCTATTGAAATGAATTTACACATATTTAATTTCAACATAATTTGTATTGAATATCCAGTGTTATGAGATGATCTAATACGTGAACTTAACCCAACTTGAGTGGCAAAGTAAAGTGACATGTAATTGAAAGAACTAAAAGTGATTTGTAATTAATGAGAGGATATGTTGGGCAAAAAGATGGAGCCACAGGTCTGTAGCTATGAGAAATGGAAAATGACTAGGGAATATTAAGAAGGGGTTTTGATGAGACTGGATAAGTGGTATACTGGTAAGAGTTTATAAATGGCTTTCTGTGTAAAAAGGTCTGATACATAGTATTTGCTAATTTATGAGGCATAAATCCTTCAACCAGGATTTCAAGCTACCAGTGTGACATCACTGAATTCAGGGTTGGGTAAGTACATTAGTAGGGTATCATTATATATTTCCAGCATACAATAAGTAGAGAAGGAAGTCAGTACTTTTATATATATAATTTTTAATCTTTCTGTGACTCAATTAAATGGCAAGAGCCAGGGGCACCTGGGTAGCTCAGTTGTCAAGCATCTGACTTCAGCTCAGGTCATGATCTTGTGGTTCATGAGTTTGAGCCCCGCATGGTGCTCTCTGCTGACAGCTCAGAGCTTGGAGCCTGCTTCAAATTCTGTGTCTCCCTCTCTCTGCCCCTCCCCCACTCAGTGCGTGCGCTCTCTCTCTCTCTCTCTCTCTCAAAAATATATAAACATTAAAAAAAATTTTTTTAACCAGAAAGAGCCGCCTGGAATATCTGTCATCACTTTACCCGTCACATGTGAGATCTGCATGGAATGCATAACCAAAACCTACACCTATCTAAACAGTGTTAGAAGAAGTATTTCTCAAAGATGGGCAATCAAAATTACTTAAGTGCATTTGAACCTTGATTTGCCATCTCCTCCATATGTAATTATATGAAAATCACTGTCTCAGAAGAAAATCCTTTAGGAAAACAAAGAATATACTCATATAGCTAAGAATTGGCCAATTGAAATACGAAAGAAAGAAAAAAAATCAAAACTCCACAGAATGCATTGCCACTAGTAAATACCTTATTTCTAGAAAAGCCTCTAGACTAATTATTATATACATTTTTTAGTTAATCAAAATCATTTCTCTTTTAAGGATGGAGTTTGAATTATACAAGGAAAAGATTAGCACATTCACACTGTAAAATATCAAATAATACAAAATATATAATGTAAATATAAAAGCCCCGTGTTAATATCTCAATGGCTTCAATTCTACCTCCCTTCTTCAAATTCAGGAATCAACTTATTCTGTTTAATTGTTACATTATATTACATCCTGCAAACGTAGCTTCTCAAAGAATGTCCAGATGGCTGTCATTAGAGCTCCCTACAGCTTTTTATCTATTGCCTTAGAATTTGGCATTTCCCAGGATTCATTCACTTTTTATAACAATCTCATCTAAATATACATTGGCTTCCTCCAACAGTTTGAAACAATCTGCTTTGTTTTTCAGGATTTCTCTTCTTTTCACAATATTTGGTCTTCTAATGACCTTCATTAATTAGGGCTCTTTGATTACCAGCAGCAGAAGCTGATTCTAATTAAGTAAAAGGCGTTTATTGAAAGATAGTGAGCCTTCACAGAATAGACATGAGACTGGGAAAATAGGCTTGGAAGCAGACAAGTGCAAAGCGAGTGCAAACAACGTGACCACTGCCTTTGGGATGAATAGTCCTGGAATGATTCCTTTGTCCTGAAGATGTGTCCTGAGAAGCACAGCATTAGAGCCATTGGCAGATATCTGCTTTCAAAAAATTATCATAAAAATGAGCAAAATAAATTATTCACATACAAATAAAATAATACAAGATTGTGTGGCTGAAAATGTCAATCACAGATCTGAAATTCACACTCTCATTATATATAATCCTGGAGTCCATTTCTCTTTGTCATATTGTTAACAGGATGTATAGCCTCAAAAGATGGAAAAAATGTAGCACTTTATTACCTAACTATCCATGAATTACATTTCTTTTGGAATTCTGATTAATAAGATTCATGATTAGGAATTGTTTTCTAAAGACTGATACCAGATGATGAAAACCAAAATGAAACTGTATATAAATTATTCTTTGTTGTTTTCTTTTACACCATGTATTCAGATTATTACATGCGCTGAATTGTGTGTTTCTTGTAAAGAAAATGCCCAATTCTTCTTTGAATAGCACACATTTTTAAGAGTGGCTAATATCTAAAAGGAGTTCAATGCCATGGTATTAAATAAAACTTTAATATGGAGAAAACCTTGTTTTTTCATTTCAAAATATTCCCTAGGCATCAACAAAAGTGTATAGGTATGTATTTACTTTCTTCTTGTTTAAAAGTGAGATATACTAGTTTATATACTATGTGAAGTCTTCTGGTGGCTTACCAATTTCAAATTAAAGTGAAATTTCATTTCACAATGATTGATGGATATTTGCCACATTTAAGCATCTGATTTTTTTTTTAACGTTTATTTATTTTTGAGACAGAGAGAGACACAGCATGAACGGGGGAGGGGCAGAGAGAGAGGAAGACACAGAATCGGAAGCAGGCTCCAGGCTCCGAGCCATCAGCCCAGAGCCCGACGCGGGGCTCAAACTCGCGGACCGCGAGATCGTGACCTGAGCTGAAGTCGGACACTTAACCGACTGAGCCACCCAGGCGCCCCGCATCTGATTTTTTTAAATAAGGACACAAGGGCATTTCTTATTTGGAGTCATAAACTTGTTCATTGTATATGTTGAAAATAGACAATATTTGCTAACTGAGTACTTATAAGTAACTATGTAAAGAATATTCTCATTTCAGAAAGTCATGATAAAACCACAAAAAACTGTTTCCATCTCTATTTCTAGCAGCTTAATATGTGTGTTCTGCTATTAAATTGTCGACATCATAAGAAGTGGTAATGAATGAATGTTTCTTCTTAGCTTTTCTACTCCCCGCCCCCCCCGCCATGAGCTAAAGAAGATTTTGAGTTGTTGTCTCTCTTTTCCTTCTTTCTATTTTCTCTGGAGATTAAACAATACCAGTGATTTTTTTCTGAATATAAAAGCAGAAGAATGGGGCTATAACAAAGAAGAGGAGGGGTGTGGGCCGGGGCTAGAACTAGAGCTGAATAAATGGAAACTAAATAAATGGATTTTGGACTCCCCTTCACTGTACCCCAAAACAAACTTAAAGACTTAAGATAATTGCAGGGGTTTAAAAATTATAGCGCTATGTATTTACCGCCTATATTTAGCCTATCCCAAGCTCTGAGAAACAACAAAAAAACCTTCTGACTTTATAAATGTTGAAAAAAACACAACCCTTTAAATCACTATTCTTTTTGATTCATGATAAAGTATTGCCTTATCACTTGAAACATAGACAATAGGATGTATGTTGAACTCTAAAAACAATATCTCAAAAAGTTCTGGTAGAATGACTGATTCACACAAGATATAAAAGCATCAGAAGTTAAAACAAATAATTCTGAAGTTGGTCTTGCTTGTGTCATGTTGTAGATTTGTGTTGGCAAGACAGAATCAATTTTATTAAGCCTGTTATGCCATTCTTTTGCACTTTTACTCAGAAATATATATGCTTTGAAAATGAAAATGATGCTTTTACTTTTGTCTAAAGGTGTATTTGTAGATCCCAACATGAGGAATCCCTATCAGGCCTCACACAATATCTTTGGGCTCCTCCAGTAATGATTTGAAAGACATTCTGATCATCACACCCTCACTTTTCACATATACAATTACTTATAATTAATAGAAATGCCATATTTTATTTTTTTAAGTTTATTTATTTGTTTTGAGAAAGAGCAAGAGAGGGGCAGAGAGAGAGGGAGAGATTCTCAAACAGGTTCCGTGCTGTCAGCACAGAACCCAACACAGGGCTCAATCTCATCAACCGTGAGACCATGACCTGAGCAGAGATCAAGAATCAGAGCTTAACTGACTGAGCTATTCAGGGGCCCCTATAAATGCCATATTTTATATTTTAAATGGCATTGCTATCCATTAACTTTTGGACAACCGACTGTTATACATAATCTTAGCTTGTTCAAATGGACGAAATCCAGTACAGTTTAAAATATATTATTGACTGATAAGTACATTTCCAAGCAAAGTGGATATTATAATTTTATTATTATAAAAAGGTACATAGACTACCATTTTCCAGTATGGCATATATTATAATTCTAACAATATGTAAAAAAATTGAAAAAAACTGCAAAATCAACAACTCCTCTTAGAATCCTAAGTGAGTTTTCATTTTATGTTTTCATATACAATCAGAGAGTATGTTAAAACTTTTTTTCATAATCAAATAAGAAACAGTACTATTGATGCTATAACTCATTCTCTAGGATTTCAGCCAACTTCTGCTATTGGCAATAATATATATTAAATTTTGGTACCAAAAATTATGAGTACCGACATTGCTTTAAGGAGTTCTTCATAATCTCTAATAGCTATTATATTTGAAACTTGAGAAACCCATATGTAACATTAATTGCTATTATTAGCTTTTTCTCTCTGTAGTTCTAATTCCCTGATTGTAATTATAATTATTCCTGTGTCTGTGTGGAAGGATCAGAAGTCAGAAGATATGTTTTCTTATTCTAGTTGGAGGCCAAAGTGTTAACCTTTCCTTCTTTACTAATAAAGGCCCTGAGGTTTATGTTGAAAACAGTATTCACAGATGAAAAGACAAAGTCAAGTTTTTTAACCTTATGTGTTCTGTATTTCTATGTAAAATAAGACATTATTCACTCTGTTTTATAAAATAAAACTCAGGAGAGAATTACCACCCATAGTCTATAGGTAAGCAGGTCCCAGGGTTTCCAAAAGAGTCTGGTTTCCAAATTTCACTTTCCTACAAACATATCTGAACTTGTGCTATCATGTGTTCTGATTTAGTCTTTGACTAAATAATGTAATGAAAACAAATGATGATAATGCTTATATTGTGCCAATAATAGTCTGACAAAGACTATCCCCCTGACCAAGCTCTGGCTAGTCTCCTCTGAGCCCTCTTCTTGACTAGGCTTCAACGTTAGTAAATAAAAATTGCAGACCCTCACTACAAATGTTTTTGCCTACTGTCACCCTACATCTGTCCCCAACATATACTAAGAGACTTGAATAAAACTAGCGTAGTTTCTAACAGCCCAAGGTCATATTCTTAGGACAAGGATTCTAGTTCCCTTAAGTTTCTGTCCAAGAATGCTCAAGGCCACCAAAGAATGTACTGTCTGTCCCAGTCAACAAGATAGGGCCCCTTGTCTCCTAGTTTCCATATAGGCACAGGAGTCTATCTTAGATGAGGGTCAATTAGCAAATCCAGATGGCCAGACACACTAACCAAACCTCCATCTTACTTTGTGTAAATTTCCACTACCCTGACTGTGCGTGTGCCCCTATAATTTCCTCTCTCTATTCCCTCATTCTCCATTTAAAAGGCTCAGTTACCACTGCATTAATTGAAGTTGAGTTTAGTTTATACTGGGCTCTGTTGCCAATTGTAATAGTTATTACTGTGTCAAATCTATTTGTGCCACTTTAACTAGCTTTATCTTTCACAAATCCGACCTGTATTAACTTATTCATTGATTGCCTAATGTCTTTGAAGTAGGGAATATTACCTATATATTACAGATGAAGTAAGGCATATTACCTATATATTACAGATGAGCAAACAAAGACATGAAAAGTCATCTAAGTTGTCCATGAACAAACGAAATGGTGCAGTTGTGGTAAGTTGACATCCAGAATTGTAGCTTGAAAATGTTTGCCCATATTACTACTTACAGCTTTGTTCCACAAGTAAAGAGCTAGTGACTATATTTCTATTACTGTCCTCAACTATAATATGCCTCCAAGTCTTATTTTTCTTGTACTGGGTAATGAGAATGCAAGTTAAGCCTGGCTCTTTTCAGTCCAAGGATCACAGATATTGTACCTACTCCTTATCCATAAGCCCCACTTTAATCTTCTTTTACAATGTATTTCTAATTACAATGCTATCCATTCAAATGTTATGCGACTATGCAATTTAGATGGCATTGGTGCTGCTTTTCTTCCTTTTTTTTTTTTTTGGAAAAGTTTTCGACTTAAAAAATTACTCTCATATCTATATTTAAATTGAAGATAAAGCTATAGATATAGATAGATATAACACCACCAGAAGAAATGAATGCATCCTTTGGAAATATTTGTAGGCAGATATAATAGTATTTGAAAGCTAAATCAATTGTTGCCCATTAAACAGCAAAACATCAGTGTTACTCTGCTATGCTCCTGATGAAAGAGGTGCCTACATGATCTATAAATACACTCATTCATTATAAGCAGGCATCTCTATTAGCTTTTAGACACTACATTATTAAAATTATAACCTCACTGAGCAGTCAACTAATTTTTAATCTCTGTTTTTATATGGTGGTAAAACTCTACTGCCTGGAAATAACAATGTTATAAAGAACTTTTCTGTAAATTTACAAACTGGGCAAAAATCTTAATAACTTTCTGAAATAATCAGGTTTTATTTGAGTCTAAAGTGAATTGAAATAGCAGTATAAGTGACCTACAATTGTCCCTGTAAAGTATGTGTCATCATTCCAGTGAGAAGTGATTAAAAGATGCTCCAGTATTCAGCCAATACCGTTCTCCATATATATGAACCCCGGTTGTCCCAACGTGAGCCAAGGACACTTATCTTTCACAGAATTATGCATAGTAAAGGGAAACCTAGGAAGCTATAGGCTTATGGTGTATTGATAGAATTCTGAGGAAGGCTCCACTTTCTCCTGTGCTCTGGAGATCTTCACACCTCAGGGCAATGCACCAGAAGAATGTTTGTCATATGTAGGGTGTAAAGCTCTTTCTACTGAAAACTGGAAAGGTCAATGACAAATTTAAGAAAGTCTATAGAATATAGTACAGATAGAAGGTAAGGCTCTATAAATTGATTCTCTTAAAATTACTCCTGGCTTTCCATGGAATATCTTTCTGTGTTATTAGGGAAATTAGTATCCCAGTTTGAGGACCAATACAGATACTGGACCAAAATCCAGATATTTTGGAGATGTGTATTATCTTACTAGCTTTGATTTAGTAAGGATTGATATAACAAGAAAGCAAAAATATTGAGGTCATTACAATCTTTACCAAATTAATTCTGTCACTCTAATAGTATATCCATATTTCTGTTTTAATTTTATGTAGTTATTTGTTTTATCTCTGATTATTTACCCTTATTTTCATGACATTTTTCTGAAAAATTTGCCATTTCCAATGCATTCTAATGCTACTTCTGTATGCTATATAAAATCTTGTATTTATCTGATAATTTAATTTTAAAATAAATCAATAAGTTATTTATGACAGAGGTAATTTTTTTATGACAGAGGTAAAATTTTAACAAATAAAATTTAATTTTAATTTAATCTGAAACACATTATTAAGAAGCAGAGCAGCATGGAATTCTGTATCAGCTCCAAAATTGAGAAGAGGGTCGACCAGTTGTGGACATAAAAACAGCAACAATCAGAGAATGACACAGGGATCAGCAAAATCAAGGGCAACAGACATCATTTGTTAAGAAATGTTTTGAGCAGGTGTAGTGCTATATTGCTTGAGCATTTTAACTAAGGATTGCTAAATAATCTCCAAACACTAATTAAGATCTACATCATCTCTGCAGGAAACAAAAGATTGATATATACCACTTAGAACTGTCAACCATACCGTCAAGAATCTATCAATTTGCAGCATTCACTGTGGTATCCTTTGTTCTTTTCTGTTTGCTATTACACTCATGGCCAATTCTTAAAACAAAATACTTGAGTATTGTTAATGCTATCATTGTTAATAATTAAAACACATAAAAAATTTAGAATAGCTCTTTTTGTATTTATTTCTGTTTTTCTAATTTTATTGGTTTGTTTTGTTTTGCTTTTGAGAAGACTTTAATGTAGATATTCAGATTCAATATATTTCTCTCAGAAATAAAACATAACCACTCTTTGGAAAATTCTTGGATGACTTCCTATCTATGTATCTGATGCTCAGGATTTTCTCTTATTTTTTGGCCCAATAATGAGTCCCAATATATCCCTAACACAACTCATTTGTACTTTCTCTTATACTTAATACATCCCATGAGTCAGCAAGAACAGGGATAGGTTGCCCTCTATCCCAAATATTGCTATTGCACATTATCTTACCTGAAGCTATTGCATAATCTGAGTCTAAACAAATACAGGAACTTTGGTCATCTTACAGAAATAGCCAGGAGCAGAATATGACAGAAACTAAGACATGGGAACCAAGATCAGCCGACAAGACAAATTCAGTAGTTGAAAATTTGGAGCCAAATTAGAGTAGCATGAGAATGAAGAAAGAATGGTCTTAGCAAATGCTATAAAGAAATTCAGAGTCTGGTTGGTCTTTACTGGCCAGCAATATGCTCTGAATTAATGTTTCAGTCTGCCTTAAAAGGATGTAACCCAGACCAAAAAACATGATTGTATTGATCACGTATTTAATCATGTTCTTACAAAATTAACTAAGTTGTTTGTCTCACACCCATCCCCAAATAATACTTACATGTCTTATATCTATCTATACTCAATTTTATCCATTTAGCTATGTTGATGGCATTGAATATAATCAGTCAGTTATTAATCATATCTGGGACACTTGTACATTATCGATGGTACTGTAAGAAAAAGAAAATATAATATGTTATTAGGACAGTTATAAATACCTAACCATAAAGCTGATGCCTTCTATAGATTCTTCTTCTATTTTCTGTACTTACATTAAACGCCATTATCAATGAGTGTGCCAACTCAAACTACCCAAATTGATAACGGCAACCTAATAGATACTTCATAATGTACCTATTATTAATCTAAAGTGAAGTTTCTTAAAGTTCCATCCTCTCAAACAAAATAATAATGCTGATTTGTATATAATCCTTAGATAAACATGAGAAAGTGACTTTGTTAAATTAGAAAGGTACAGAAATTGTGTATAATATATCCTTATTGGAGCACATATACAGTTGTTATTGATGATTCCCTTATTATATAAACACAAAGCTAATAACCTTTCATTGTTTAAATGAATTAGAATTAATTTTAAAACCTGACAAGGAGTAGCTATAAATACATTTATAATATTTGGGTGCTGGTATATCTTACAATGAAAATGTTTCATTTATTTTTATAACATCATAAAAATATTTATATTTTAAAAGTCAGGCATATTTCATAAATTTAAAACTCTTGGATTTATTATCTTGGAATAAATCAATATCCATTAATTACAGGTTAGATGCCTAAGTTTTCTTGTGAAAAAATTAGATTTGCTAAGCATATAGTATAGACAGAAAAAGATATACTGAGGTACTTCATTCATTGTCACTTAGATGTATTTACAGTATGCAGGGTGCTCTGCTTTCAGAAAATAAAGTTTAAAACTAGTTTGGAGGTATCCCTGTATTATCAAGAACATACTTCTAATATAATCAAAGGCCAGATTTATTTACTTTGAAGTTTTAATGTCTTAAAGACAAAACATTCTTACTTGTTGGATAAAACAGAAAGCCCACTAATACTTTGACCAAGAATATATACTAAAAGTACTAAAACATTAGATTTTGAAGGAACTCAGACTTTTCTATAATTAAAACACAGCTCTTTCTTCATCCACCAGAAATCAGAGGTATAACATTTTTAGAAAATTGAAAAAGAAGTTATTATAAACTGGGTGATCTTTGGGGTAAAAAAGTAACTACACAAATACATTTTGTTAAAACTGGTTAGAATGGAGTCAGTCCTCACTTGACATGATACCGTGTTAATAGAAATGTATATGCATCGTAATGGTACAAAGACAGAATACAGTTCCAAAATTCAGAAATTTCAGTTACCACAGTACAGTGCAGAACAATGCCTGACTGTATCTTTAACTAAAGTCAGGCAGTAATAATTTTATCTAATTAAAATTATCCTCAGGGCTGCTGCGTTTCTCAGTCAGTTGAGTAGCCAACTCTTGATTTCAGCTCAGGTCATGATCCCAGGGTCCTGTGATCAGGCACCACATCAGGCTCTGGGCTGAGTGTGGAGCCAGCTTGGGATTCTTTCTCTCTCTCCCTCTGTCCTTCTCCCCCACTCACACTCTTCTTTCTCTCACAAAATATATATATCTTCTTATCCTTCAACTTAAAAATATCTATATATTATCCAAACAGAATAAATGTTATGTAGGACTTCCATCTTGATATATTCTGTCCTTATTATTTGCAATTTGCAATATCACCTCATGTGAGATCTACCCCCATCAAATAATTTCAGAATAATCGGTGATTTCAGCAAACTCACGCATGTTGCATAGTTTAGGAAACCTCTGAGATTTATTTTTGACAATGCTTCATAGGCAAAATATTTTTTACAAGACTTTATTTTCAAAAGCATTAATTGTAATATCTCAGATATGTCATTCTTAATGGAGTTGTTTTTTAATCACTTTTTAAAACAATAAGTTACCTGAAATCTTTCAGTTCTTAGCATATTTTTAATCTATCTTAGGTGTTTTCATTAACAGTGATATCTCGTTTTTTAAATTTTATTTTAACTAATTCAAGTGTTTGGGTTTTTGAAAACTTCATCTTTCATTTTATACTGAAAGGCTTTAGTTCTTCTTCTTTTCTTTTTTTTTTTTTTTAGTCTTTATTTCTATTTAAAGAAATTTCAAACAAAAAGATACATAAGAGATATTTATAGGGAGATGTGGGTAAAACTGATTCCTACCATTATTATTATAGCTGAACTGAGGACTTGCTCCAAACAGCAAAAGAAATAAACAAACAATAATCTATCTTTTTTTTTCAACATTTATTTATTTTTGAGAGACAGAGAGAGGAAGAGCATGAGTGAGGGGCAGAGAGAGAGGGAGACACAGAATGTGAAACAGGCTCCAGGCTCTGAGCTGTCTGCACAGAGCTCGACACAGGGCTCAAACTCAGAGACCCCGAGATCATGACGTGAGCCGAAGTCTCACACTTAACCCACTGAGTAACCCAGGAGCCCCCAAATCCAACTATCTTTAATGGAATTGTGAATTTTAAAAAACTAGAACCAAGGAAACAGAAAACAGTACAGAGAGTGAATGTATTTAAAAGAATTTTTTTTTTGACTGGCTTTTGTCCCCAGTTACTGAAAGGTACATTTCCAAACTATTCAAATTTTCTGAGTGATAGGCACACCCATGTTATTTATGGTGCCCCTTCTCCTACCACTACCATCACACTTGATAGTTTATACTAACAGGTGATTCATGGTAGGCCTCTTAGATAGTTTATGCTAAGGATATGACTCAGGATGAGGCTGGTCAAGTCAGAAAGACCAATATATAATTAGAGAGGTAGAGATTTGAGTGATATGATAGTAATATTAGCCTGAACTCCAGGGATGGGAGAGGGCCTGGATACTGAGACCCATGGCCAATGATTCAATCATGTCTATATAAAGAAACCACAATAAAAAAAGGATGGACACCAAAGTTCAGGTGAGCTTCCCAGGTTGGTGATACTCTACATACGGTTACTTATCAATGTACCAGGAGGGTAATGCATCCTGAATCCCCTAGGGTAGGACAGTAGACATTTTGTGTTTGCATTCCAGACATCACTGTCTGTGTCTCTCCCTTTGGTTATGACTTGTATCTTCTTCCTACCATAAAGTTGTAATTTTAGGTATAGTGATCTCCTGAGTATTGTGAATTGTTCCAGCAAGTTATTGAACTTGGGAACCCCCAAGTGTGTAGCCAGCTGGTCTAAGTGAGGATGGTCGGGACCCCTGAACTTGGAGCTGGTGTCTGAAGTGAGGGGCAGTGTTCCGGAGGACTGTGCTTTTTATCTGTGAACTTTGGTCTAACCCCCAGGTAATTGTTGTCAGAAGTCATTGCAGAAAGAAATTAATGCTTTCTTTCTGATGGACTTATATCAGTGATCTGCACAGTGATCTCTTGTGTAAATTCTGACCTATTTCAAAGCCTGTCTCACATTCAATCATCTTTAGGCTAAAACAGCCTAAAAATTCCAACTCTTATCTACATTTTCTCTCCTTTGAGCACTAAGACACTTATCAATACCTCTTATTTAACATCATACTTCAATTAAATTGTAAGATCAGTGAGGCTGGTGACTTTTAGCACAGTGCCTACCCTATAATATGTACTGATAATACCTTATTCTATGAATCAGCAATCAACACGCTGGGAAGTTTCTGATATGTGAAGCAATCAGCTTTTATTTAAAAGTAGCTCTTTCCCATGATTTTTTTTAGCCTCTTAGATATCATTATAATTCTAATATGTAAGTATTTGATATACTGGTCTCTTAGATATCAGCATAATGTTAGGTATATGTGTATAATTCTATATTTATTACATGTGGCAACCCTCCCCAAATTCTAAGTTACTGGAGTCTGGAATCTGTCAAATACTTTGGTATTGCTCCAAATAATAACAAAGTTATAATCATATTTCAGTGAGGTAATAAAATTTTCAAGGCAAAATGGACAAAACAGACATGAAGAAGAAAATATCCCCAAAAGTTAATGTCTCTCCTTAAATTTGGCTGTATATATAACTTTATAGTCAGATTTATTCTTCTAATATTATTCAGGCAAAAATCATCCATATTCTATTAAGAACTTGATATATTTATATATTTATATGTATCTTGATATATTTCTTGATATATTTCTTGCTATATTGATATATTTCTATTAAGTATTCTAAAAGCAATGCCTGAGCTCCCCAAATTTGATCCACCTGATTCTCAATCACATAGCAGAGATAGAATCTAAGTTTTGTGTGTCTGTTGCCTAGTAATACATGTAGTTGAAGACTAAATGGGTTGATTTTGGAAACAGATTAGAAAAACAGTAGCATGTTGACAAAGAATGGTTTTAAGTGCTTTTTTGTGGTTTTTTTTGCTTTCGTTATGATTTTATAATTTTATTTCTTTGTTTAAGTACATACCTACATTTAATACTGTTAGCTAACCCACTGTAAACATTATCTCGCTTTTCATTTATTTTATTTTGTTATTTATTTAAAATTTTTAACGTTTTATTTTTGAGAGACAGAGAGAGACAGCTTGAGTAGGTGAGGGGCAGAGAGAGAGGGAGACACAGAATCTGAAGCGGGCTCCAGGCTCTGAGCTGTTAGCATAGAGCCTGATGTGGGGCTCGAACCCATGAATCCCAAGATCATGGCCTGAACCGAAGTTGGACACTTAACAGACTGAGCCACCCAGGATCCCCTGTTATTTATTTTGGCTTGGTTTTTATATATCATCACATTATATCATAATTAAGTTTATCATTGGAAGACAGTGGAAACCCCAATAATGTCCATAATGCATAATAAAATTTAGGAACAATCCAGTTAATAAGGATTTTTTAAAAAAAAATTAGCAGAGATTTATGGCAAGTAGAATGATAATTAAAATTTTTTTCAATGGAAACTCTTCCATTTTTTCCACTTTTATATACCGACACAACTTTGCATATCTTTTCTTATTTTCAGAAACATTATGTTAACTTGTTAGTCATGATTGCAAACATAAGAGAATAGAAAAAATACAAGAAAAGAGATAATCCATTTCTCTGTGCAGTTTACATGGCTTATTTTGTTTCTACTGAATGTATTCTAAATGAGAAAAGCTTATATGTACCAAACTCTGATGTAAATTCACATACAGAAAATTTAATAATGATTGTGAGTTACTTCATTCAGATTCACTACATATGAATTTTATATATGGTTACATATAATCGTTTAGTCTTTGGCTTGAAAATTAGATTGTACCATAAACAATCTTGACAGAAGTAAGTATCTTTAAAATTGGAAAATCTTTCAGCTCCACATACCTATGCTTCCTAAGTTAATATTCATGACCAACACATTGCACAGAACAGTAGATACTAGAAAGATTATCTCTCTGTGCATGGTAATGGTTCTTTCATTACAAAGATATCATTATTGGCTGATAAAGTAATATCTTTATTGTTATTTATCTTTCCTTAATTCCCACACCACAACTTCTGGTTTGAATGGAGACAGTTAATTTTTTTTCTTCATAACTAATGTGATGTAGTCTTAAAAACTTCTTTCTGAGTTAAGTAACCACAGTATCTTTCTATGTTTATTGCTGTTGTAATGTAATTCATTCTGCCCTGTCTCAAGAACTACATTGTACTTACACTGTAGTTACAAATGATGTCATACTGTGATAAAAACCACCTGACCATCCAGGCCCTGCCACAGTCCCATACCTAGAGCATACATGGCCCCGGTAATTAAAATTGGACCTACGCCACTCAGAAGCACAGTTCTGCATAAACCACCAATACTCTCAAGGAGTGATGTTTCAAATGTGGATGAGAGAAGAGGGGAATCATTTAGAGGAGAGGGTTTGGCTCTTAAGTTAGGGAGGGCCTCATAAGAGTAAAACCTGGCATAAGCACAAGAGTCAAAACAAAGATCCCTGAAATAATTCTGTAAAGTTTATCTGACATAGTTTGACTCACAACTAAGATGTCTGAGCTTCTCTTATGGAGGCTTTAGCTCTTTCCATATGGACTTAGACTTTTGGGAATTAATGCATTGTCTAATTTCTTGGAGATTTGACCAATCTTGGTTCAGCCTCTTTATTCAAGACTTAACTGCATCTTTGCATGGATAAGACAAAGATCATACACTCACCCATCCCCCGTATAGCTAGATTACAATTCTTTCAGATCAAGGCTCTGATAGTGCTTGGATTTGATGCTTGGGTGGACACAAGAACAAATTTATATAAAATGTCCATTAAAAACCCTAATAAAGTGGGAGTGTCTGGGTGGCTCAGTTGGTTGGATGTCTGACTCTTGATTTAGGTTCAGGTCATGATCCCAGGGTTGTGGGATGGAGTCCAGGTCTTGGGATCAAGCACCACATTGTGATCTGGGCTGAGAGTGGAGCCTGCTTAAGATTTTTTCTCACTCTCCCTCTGCTCCTCTCCCCTGCTGGTGTTCTCTCTCTCTCTCTCTCCCTATGTCTAAAAAAAGCAAACAACAACAAATAACAAAACAAACAAACAAACAAAAAAACCTTAATGAAATGAGTTACAGAATACATCATACAGATGTATGATGAATACAGATACATAGCACATCATTATCCTGACCCATCATTGGACTTTCAAGACAAGCTCTTTAGATCATCTAGTCCTTTAAATTGCTCTGCCGAGGAATCTATCCTTTGCCATGATAAAAATCAAGTGTGATTATGTAAGAATAATAATGGGTAATAAAGGAGGCCTTTCCATGTGGAAAAAAGAGGCTCCTTTCAACCATCACAAATTTCTGTTATTACCACTACAATGGCCAACAGTAGGGTTGTTCTTCTTTCAATACTCAAAGGTAAAGATATGCTTCTTGCATTAATTCTCCATGGTACAGAGGAATAGTGCTAGATCATTGAGACAATAACTACAGGAAAAAGATAACAAAAAATAAGCATATAGAAACACACAATGTAACATAAAACTAGGAAATCTGATTCAAATAATGTGATTTTCTCTGTGGGTCTCATCCTACCTCCTGCCCTCCCTCTAAGTTCTGTGCATTAGTGCTTTTGGAGTTCAGACCCAGTCAACTATTGTCTCAGGGATGCGCAGTTAAGAAATGCATGCTCCTAAAGAAACAGGATCTTTCTTTCCTTTCGAAAGTCTCATTTTCTCTCTGAAAATTCACCTTCTCTTAGGATGACTGATGCTCAGTATAACATATGCCAAAACTCAAAACTCTGCCTTCTTCAGAGAAAACCTCATACTCTACAAAAGTCTAGCCTTATTACATGGTCAAGAGATCATTCATATTAAAGTACTACAAAATGTACACCATATACACCACTGTGGGACTTTTCCTACTCTACACACTTTGCCACAAGAAGTTGTATTGTGTCAATCGCATATTTTTTTTGTATTTTGTGAAACACTGTTTCTTTGATAATAAAATTGTAATTCTTTGTATGCCAACTATCTCATGAATCTTGTATACAGAATATTGTCTTGAAAAATTTTACTTGTGTTACTCTTAATCCCTTGAACTCAGGTATAAATCCGTACAGTTAAGCTTTGGGGCAAATCAACGAAATGCATTCAGAATCATCCCTCCTGACTGAGGTTTACATGGGGAATAGGGAATAGTTATTAAGATAAAATGTTAATGCAAATGACCTCAATCAATATGATGTTATGATTTTTATTTTTTTAGAAATCCAACTGGCCTTACCAGCTTCACAGTGTAGATGCTCAAAGGAACCCATTAGTGTCTAGTGGTTTAAAATGGGGGATAAAGGAAGCAACTAGGCAGAACTATTAACTTGAATGTTCAAGCTATTAAATGAAGACTTTTAAACAAAGGCAATAACAAAAATTTTCTTTATTAAATAAGAGTAGTCTGTTTTAAACAGACTATGTACATTTAGAATAATCATGTATATTTAAGTTAGTATTTTACTCGTATTTCCCTTTGAACATGGCAGCAAGTATCATCGTGATTACAGAAACTGACCAGAGTCTACTCAGTTATGTCATATGGTCTATATCTACAAATAATGTTGCCACGAAATGATTACAATGCAAGAGTAAGTTAGGAAGACTGATTATGTAACACATTGTCACTCTATAGCACTATCGCCAGATTATTTGATGATGCAAGAATACAATAAATGAAGGAAATACCTTCGTTGAATCCCCGTGACCGTCTCTATTGTAATGAACTGCTGTATTCCTTGCCTCTCCCACCTCCTGTATTCAGATTGGGACTCCTTGGCCCTCCTCTAAAATCATGTTTAGATGCTAATTTCTAAAATCAATCCCAACTCTATACTCAGAGAATAAATATAACATTTCTGAGCCATGTTTTATAGTTCTTTAAATTGACCTTGCAGCCAATCCTGAAACTTTGCTATCTCAGTTTCCTAGCTGTGAACGATTGCTGTTATAGTGGTAGTTGTGTTCTGGTATTCTAGATTCTTAAATTCTAGATTTCCTAATCAAGTCTTTTGTGCCACTTTGGGTTAGATTTTTAAGCTCTTCATCACATGAGCAAAACCCTATTTTGCTAACACATTTTGTATTTCCCTTTTTGTTTTAATTTTTATTTTTGAGGGAGAGAAAGAAAAAGTGAGAGAGAGGGAGAGAGCATCATTGGAGGAGAGGCAGAGAGAGAGGGAGGCACAGAATCTGAAACAGACGCCAGGCTCTGAGCTGTCAGCACAGAGCCTGATGCAGGGCTCGAACTCGAGAATGGCGACATCATGACCTGAGCTGAAGTTGGATGCTGAACCAACTGAGCCACCCAGGCACCCTTGTATTTCCCTTTCTGCAAATAAAAATGGAGAAATGTGGGAAAACAGATATGCAGATCCTATTTAATATAGATCTTCTACCTTACTTACTATGTATCTTCTACAAATATATGTATAAATTGCACATATATATAAGTCAATAGATTTTGTAAAGTACATAAATTTCTACCTGTGTGTAAAATAAATAAATTGCCTGATGGGGCAATTGAAGTGGAAATGCTGCCAACATGTTGTTAGTTATGCTTATTACATAGACAAGTTTTAATCTGAAAATATTTCTTATAGTGCATGCATAAATATGGAAGATGAGCCAATAAATCAACTGTGGACTCATAACTGATTAAGGAGGATGTACTATAGATACAAAAAAACAAAAATGAGGAAAAATAGGAATCATTTCCAGCTTCCTGAGTTAGACTGTATTTCTAGTAATAGAAAAATGTTTTCCACCTCTACTGAGATACGATTCACATGTGACATTGTGTGAGTTTACGATGTAAATGTGATGATTTGATACACGTATATAATGTATACACTACAAAATGTTTGCCACGATAAAGTTAGTGACATATCCTTCATGTCACATAACTACAGTGTTGTTGTTGTTGTTTTGGTAACAACATTAAAGCCCTAATCTCATAGCAATTTTCACAAATACAATTCTTTATTGTTAACTATAGCCACCATGCTGTACATGAGAACCCTGGAATTTATGCTTCTCATACACTGTACCTGCTAACCAATATGTTCCCATTTCTCCCACCCCTAGGCCCGGAGGAACTATCTTTCTACCTTCTGTTTCTATTAATTGGATGTTTTTTAGATTCCGCAGGTAAGTATGATCATAAAGTATTTGTCTTTTCCTGTCTGGCTCATGTCACTTAAAATAATGCCCTCAAAGTCTATCCAAAATGTCACAAATGGCAGGATTTACATTTTTAAATGTTTAATATTCAATTATGTGCATGTCTGTGTGTGTATCACAGTTTCTTTGTCCATTCATCCACTGATGGACACTTAGGTTCTCATCTCTTAGCTATTGTTAATAACACTGCATAGTGAATTTTCTAGTTTCCTCCTACTGATTTGTAGTTTCATATCACCAAGACACTTTGTAGAGTTTAAATAGTTTTAATTTTGCTAAAACTACTGTTTTGACCTAATATATGGCTTATACTACATGTATGGTTGAGAAGACTATGTATTTTGGGGATATTGAATGGAATATTCTATAAATTTCTGTTAAGTTCTTTTGGTCTAAGGTGTAGTATTAGTCCAATATTTCCTTACTGATTTTGTCTGGATTATCTGTCTATTGTTGAAAGTGAGGTATTGAAGCCCCCTACTATTAAGGTCCCCAATACTATTATTTATTATTTTTGATTTACCCTTCCTATCTGCTAGTATTTACTTAACATATTTAGGTGCTACAATGTTGGGTTCAGACATACTTACAATTGTTATATCTTCTTGATAAAATGACCTCCTTATCATTATATGATAACCAATAATAGTAATAATGCAGTTTTTTACTTAAATTCTGTTTTGTTTGATATAAGTGTAGCTACCTCTGCTTCTTTTATTTTCCACTTGTATGAACTATCTTTCTCTATTCCTTTATTTTGAGCCTCTGTGTGTCTTGAAGCTGAAGTGTATCTCTTATATACAGCACATGGTTGGGTCCATTCAACCACTCTTTGCTTTTTGATTGGATAATTTAATCCATTTATATTAAAGTAATTATTGGTATGTAAGGACTTACTATTGCCATCTAACTAATTGTTTTATAGCTCTTATGGAGAGTTTCTTTTTTTCTTTTCTTTTCTTTTCTTTTCTTTCTATTTTGCTAGTGGTTTTCCATAATGGTATGATACACCTTGATTTCCTTCTCTTTAATTTGAGTTCCCCATGGTACCTTCCAGCCCAGAGGCTAAATACCAGTGCATTTGGCAGTGGTCACCAGTCAGTGGTATGCACACATTTCACTACAGGGGCTAGCTACAGTTTCCTATGTAATGTCAGGAGGTGGATGCATGCACACATGTAGCAGTGAGGGCCAGGGCAAGCGACAAAGGTTGGGACCAGTTGTGGTCATATTGGTCACTATGGGGTTTCTGGCTGTTGGCATGACACTACCACGTCTGTTGGTTCTCAACACAAGTGCACAACAGTGGAGACTGATTTTGGGAGTGAGTCCAAGTGTGTGTAGGGGTATGCACTGTTGGAGCTGCAGGTAAGCCCAATGGTGTAGGCCACTGACAGGAGATTGGGCCTGATTCAGGCTTACAAACAACCATGATGCCCTGGCAGTCAGTGTGCATTCTTGTGGTTGAATTTCCCCACAGTTGGGTTCATGGCCAATGATAAGGGTAGGGCCAGCGGTGTACAGATGGATAGCTGGGAGGACTAGTTGCAGATGAGCCTAGCAATATCGGCCAGTGACAGGAGATAGGGCTAATCTAGCCTCATAAGCAACTTTTGTGGCTTTGACTATTGCTGTGCATGTCTGTGACTGCAGGATACTGCTGTGGGTACACAGGAGGCAACGGAGGTCAATTTCAAGCATCAGACCAATGACATACAAGTGCACAGTTGGAGGGCTTAGCCCAAAGTGACAACTTTCATGGTCTAGGCTGGCATCCAGCTTTTGTACAGCCTCAGAGGCCTGGTTTGGCTGCTGGTGCTGGTCCCAAAGGTGGAGAGTAGAAGAACAGAAAGAAATTCAGGTGGTTGGTGTCAGGGAAGTTAATACCTGTCAGGTGAAAGAGAGAAAAATCTTGAGGGGATCCACAGCACCAGAGCTGGCTGTTGGTTTTTTCAGTGGCAAAAGCTGCTGGGTTACCTGCTGAACAGGTCATTAAGAACCGATGTCACTCCCTCTGCATGACTGATACAAGTGACCCCGCTTTTTTTTCTTGTTCCCAGCTATTTCTACACGTCTCAGCTTTGACAGTCTCTGGGTGGGGTGAAACTAAACCGGGTCCTTCGTGCAGTTGCACTGAAATTCTGGGGAAGCTGGTTGCTCACCTTGTTCTCCCTTTCTCAATGAGGGAAACTCTTTCTAGATGAGTTCTCTCTTGGTGCTGAGCAGTGCCAGCTTGAGGGATTGAATGATACAGCAAAATGAAGCTATTCTTTCTTCCCTCTATGTGTGGTTATGCTCAAGGTTTTTGTTTTTGTTTTGTTTTGTTTTGTTTTGTTTTTTCCCACTGTATTGCCAAAGTTTCTTAAGCTCTCCTGGAGCTGTTTTTGTTCGTGGAATTATTGGTCTTGAGGGACAGAGGCTGGGATCTCCTACTCTTGTCATCTTGGAGACATCATTCCAGAAAAAAAAAAGTTTTTGTAAAGACAATAAAAGCTTCTATCAGCATAAGAACATATAAAATTCCACTCTTCACTTTTGATGAAATTTGTATAGTAATTGAGGATTTAATTCTAAGAACTACCCAGAAAGAACTTTTAAGTAACACCAATGGTATTTTTTAAAATTACGTTAAACATATACAAACCTACTTAGATGACTCTATAGTGGGTCTCTGCATTTATGGTTTTCTTCACAGAAAATATCTAAATAATTATATTAAAGAGAACTAGAGAACTATCCATTGACAATGTAGACTGGAAAATATGGCAACATTTTACAGAAATAATGCCAAAATATTTTGCCTATTTTTTTTGTTTTTTTGTTTTATATGTGTTTAATTTTGTTGACAAAGTTAATAATTTGTAAAAATAATAAGGTTTCCAATACATAAAATAAACTATAATTTTCATTTTAATAAATATAAATGGCCATTTAAATAATTAAAATTCAACTGGTTGTTTGTAAACCACATAAATAAACTCGCCATCATGTAATTTTTAAGTTGCAACCAGATACTAGGGACTTAAATTTTCTGTAACTGAATTTTCAATCTGTTAAACAGAAAATACTTAAAATACTGTATACTGAAGTCCTCTGAAAATAATCATGCTAGTAGCATTGGGAAGAACATGGGCTTTAGAATAAATAGAATAGGATTCAAATAGGAGCTCTGTCTTATACTTCTTGTGTGATCTCAAAAACATTACCTAATCTAATCATCACTCAGTTTTCTCATTCCAGTTTTGAAGAGATTAAATAAATTAAACTATATAAAGTCCCCAGCACATTTCCTGAGATAAGTATTCATTTCCTCCTTCTCTCCTTTTCTTATGTTTTACTAAGTGATTTCCTAATGTGCTCTGATTCAGGAGAACTTGAATTAAAGTCCAAAGATAGGCATTAGAATAATGAATGAATTATTTAAATGAACCTATTGTGTGTGTGTGCATTTGTGTATGCATTTTATGTATTTATAAAATATTTTGTATAAAAATATTTTTATTTTAATCAGATGAAAGCCACTACTGTGATATACCAATTCACTATATTCATTATGAATAACTAGCACCCATGATGAAGTCTATTGGAGTAATGGTAGGAATTCTCATTCCCTGAAGTAAAGCAACTATGTATGGGATTTCTTACTTATTACATCACCAAATGGCACAGTAGGAGATCCTAGCCTCAGTCCCTCCAAAAATGATCAACAATTCCAGGGACAAAAGCTCTCTCTAGGACAGCTCTGGAGTCCACTTAAGAATTCCTTACTTATTAATGCTCTTTTCCAGTATTACATTTGAGAGGGAAAATAACATGGTTTATAATATCGCTTATTAGTACCGCAAAATTTCACATACAAGAAAAATAGTAATTACAAGATTTTATCTGCCATTCATCCTCACCCTCTTGTGACTTTGCCTCTGGCATATGCTCCCCTCTGGCTTTAATGCATTGCCCAGCAACCACATTTCCTGCTTGTTAAAGTGTTTTTCACTCTTTACTGTAAAGCTCATATTCTCCCATAAAAAAGATCTGGTTTCTTTCTAAAAGACCTGTTTTCTTCAAGTTTATTCCTATAGGGTGTTTTGCATATGTGCTATCATTGTGTTGCAACTTGCATCCCATTAGTTGCAAAAGTATGTTTCCCTAGATAGTCTCCTTGAAGGTGGACGATTTCTCTATGCAGTGCTAAACTGGGGTACTAGATATAGTTTTGTTGAATGAATGAATACATGAGTGAAAATTGGATATAAAATTGAACACCGTTTCACATTTAATGAAAATCTCCAACCTGTCTATCTGTAAGGGATTACATAGAATAAATTTTTGACTAATTTGCAAGCATCTTATTTAAATTCTGATTCTATTATTGATTTACTTTCCAACCTATAAACATAGGTCGCTTTGATAAAATTCAGTTGAAAAACACCTTTGACCATTAGGAGAGTGTAAAGCTGAATTTAAAAAATCACTGTGATCTTCCCAGAATACTGTTACTTTTAAAGTAAGTTAAACATATTATGCTTTAGATAAAGCATTTTTTTTCATTTCTCTCTTTTCTCCTGTGCTTTATTTTCTGGTTCAAACACTAGCAATGGCAACTATTTAAATATTCTATAATAATGTTCTTGAGCTGCTGAGTTCATTTCTTTTTGTGATCTATGAGCAGCACAGGTTATGTGAGCACAGAACCATCTAGAAATCACTCCTGACCAGAGAAGAGAGCTGCTATACATCATAGTACCTGTTTTGATATATTCAAATACTTAAGTCACTTGATAGGCTGGATAAATGGGAGCATGGAGAAAAAAGACAAGAGTATAAGAAAAAGATAAGAACACCGGTGAATAATTACTTAGAATTTGAAGGTATGATTCTTAAACATATATAAGAAAAAATATTCCTGGGAAGAGTGAACAATCTTTTATTTTTTTCCAATTTTTCCAAATTCTATGTTAATTATTTTTGTTTTAGTGTCCCTTTCTTAGTTTACATACTTGTATTTCTGCTTTTACTTTCTATAAGAAGTGAAATACAGCTGTAAATTCCATTATATGATATGCCAGATCAATTATATATCCATCAGATAATTCTTATTGTGTCTGTTTCCCCTTAGGTTCTTTGAGGCTCCAGCAAGATTTTATTCAATCTTGTACTTCCAACTCTTAGACCCCAAGTACATAGCATTATGCCTAACACATAAAAAAAATCCTCAACATCAAAATAACCAGTAATTAACATGTATACATATACCTATGTGTATATATGTGTGTGTGTGTTTGTACACACACAGTATATATAAGTAAACTGATTTTACATAATGGCTTTCAGTAACTAAAACAAATTTTACACAATGACTTTTAGAAACTAGATGTCCACAAATACACATGAATGTGTGTGTATATGTATATATGCACACACACAAACACACACTATATATAAAAAGACTTATTTTACATGATGTTGCTGGAGTTTAAAACTACCATTACCATAAAACACGGCACCTGGACATATTGATTATTGTAAGCTGAAGGAGTTTGAGAAATGGCAAGTCCAGGAGGGACTTCATTTGATCTTTCCCTGAAGCAGGTCATAAGACCCTAATGTGGGAGGGAGACTCTGTATACCCAGAGGAAAGGAGCATTTTTATTATTATTATTATTATTTTTTTTTTTTTTAGAGAGAGAGAGAGAGAGAGAGCATACATACGCCAGCAGGAGAGACTGAAAGAGAGGGAAAATCTTAATCAGGCTCCAAGCTCAGCACAGAGCCTGGTGCTGGGCTTGATACCATGACCCTAGGATCATGACCTGAGCTGAAATCAAGAGTTGGGCATTCAATAGACTGAGCCACCCAGGTGCCTCAGGAGGAAAGGAGCATTCTTATTTTCAAAGATGGAAGGACATCAAGGAGAATCTGAATGAGCAGGCCTTGCCAAGTTAACCCTAGGTACTACTCTTAGCTCATTTCCCTTATGGTCCTATCACATTTTTCTGACTCTCCACTCTCTTTCAAACTCCTATAAAAACACTCAGATTTAACCATTTCTTTGGGCCTTCATTTCTTTATGAAGGCTCTGTGTCATGTAAAACTTATATTAAATATAAATGTATGCTTTTCTCCTGTTAATATGTTTTTGTTACAGAGATCCACCTGAGAACCTAAGATGGATGGATAGAGGAAGTACATTTTTATCCCCTCTTTTAGTAACTAAAACAAACTTAACATAATGGCTTTTAGAAACTGGGAGTTCGTTATAATCCTTTTTAGCTTCTTTTCAGTCTATCTCTTCAACTTCTCTAGAGGAGGGGGCTCCTTACATTATATAAAATAGCTTTTAGTCATGCATGAAACATAGCTCTCAAAACCAGCCTTTGTAAATGATCACATATTGTCTTATCTTGCAAAACAAAACCAGGTGTACTTACATATTATGTAAATTATGTAATTGGTAATGAAGCTCAATGAATGGTATCTTCCATTTTCTTCTTATTTTGTTATTTCTCTAATTTAGGACCCAAACTCTCCTTCAGTTTTTTTTGTTTGTTTGTTTTGTTTTTAATTTATTTTTTTTAAGTTTAGTTATTTTGAGATAGAGACAGTGCAAGTGGGGGAGGGGCAGAGAGAGAGGAATCCAGAATCCCAAGCAGGGTCCGCATGGTGGGGCTTGAACCCACAAAATCAGCGAAATCATGACTTGAGCTGAAACCAAGATTCAGCTGCTTAACTGACTGAGCCACTCAGTTGCTCCTAAACTCTCCTTTAAACTGACCAAACTCTTGCTAATGGAAAAATTCAGTAATAAGAAGTTTACAAAATATTTTAATATCCTTAAAAGTATCAAATATGACAGGGAGAAATGAGTCCAGGACATGGAAAATCATAACTGATTTTGAAAAAAGTATTATGTAAAATTCCCTGACTGGTAGGGGAAAAAACAATCTGTTCAACTCGCCAGCCTCAGTTTCCCTATTCCTGAAAAGAGGCCTCTCTGAAGTGTTTTGAGACTTAATTAGTTTATACTTGAAAAGCACTTTCAATGTGAAAGGTCCAATTTAAATGCAAAGTACTATTAATCAGTGAATGCCAGATTCAGCAATTTTCTTTTAGTTTATACACTCTTAGCAACTCTTTAAACAAAATACTGAATTACATGTCCTGTTTTTTTTCTTTAGAAATCTCTTTTATGCACATTTGCAGCTTGTTTTTAAAATGTTTGCAGCAGACCACTCTTCTTTTTTTTACAAATAGTGCAACCTAAAAGTTCATGAAAACATCTTTTCTAACTATGTTTTCCTCTTATTTTTCCTATTTCTCCATCCATGTTATTTACAGCATCATTGTAATACAACTGATGGCATTAATAAAGTGGTGAATAAAAAAGTGACCCTTTCAACTGTCACTTCATTACTAACAGATTTGCAGGAGGAATGCATTACTTGTAAATATATTTGTGAAATATTAGTGATTATAATTCAGTGTAAATGCTCGAGGTGTATACAGATTCTGCTTTCAGTTCAAGGGAAAATGTGAAGATCATGCTTTTGGCTCCACCATGGAGCTGTGACTAGTAACTGCAAGCTTTACAACAGATGTCTTGAATATGAATCCAATCAAAAAGAATGACCTCATTTATAATTTTTTCTTCCCACTACGTGTGTAGTGTAATATTTATAACAATATAAGAGGGAGGGATAACAAGCATGTATCCCTTCAAAAGTCAAACTACTTGGAAATTAATTAGTCTTCAGATTTTTATTTCAAAGGCAAACATGGGAGGAATGGCTTGATAGAATAATACAGATCTATTTCTATGTTTTAAAAGTGGATACTCTAAAAAGCTGTTTGGAAAACACATTTCTGTAAACTCAGTTCCGTTTATAGAAAACATCATGTAATTTTCAAAGAATTACTCTATACTTAATTTTTATTCTACCAAGTAACATTTCTTACATACACTTCTTAAGGGACAGTGAGGTTTAAAACCACTGAATCTAAGCGGTGTTAGTAAACTATGTAAAGTGCCCTTATTTTTTAAAGCAACTTATATAAAAAGCAATAATTTTCTGACTATATCTGCAAAATTAACAAAATGAATAATTCTATGTTGACTTAGCGAAATAAAAATTTACTATTAACTAGATTGATTTTTCTTCTATTTTCCATCATGTATTATATTATTTATTATAGTATTATTATAAGTAATTAAATGTTAAAGATTAAAGATGAGGGGCGACTGGGTGGCTCAGTTGGTTAAGCCTCTGACTTAGGCTCAGGTCATGATCTCATGCTCTGTGAGTTTGAGCCCTGCATTGAGCTCTGCTGATAGCTCAGAGCCTGGAGCCTGCTTTGGATTCTATGTCTCCCTCTCTCTGCCCCTCCCCTGCTCATGATCTGTCTCTCTCTCTCTCTTTCTCTCTCTCTCTCTCTCTTGCAAAAATAAATAAACCTTAAAAAAATTAAAAAAGATTAAAGATGAAAATATATGAATTCCTGATTTCACAAATTTGATTCCTTGAAAAAGAAGCTTTTAACTGATCTTAATTCTCAATATAAATGACTTTTTTTTAACCTTCACTGTTTTTCATATGGCTAAATTTTCTATTTGCTTGTATAAAAGTAACTTTAAAACAAGTCAACCTACTTTATGGGAGTAAACTGCAGCATTCTCCCCCCCCCCACCATTTTATCGAGGGATGATTGACAATTAAAGACTGTATATATTTAAGGTACATAACATGAAATTTTTATATATACATACATTGTGAAAAAATTACCACAATCAAGCTAATTAAACATCCATCACCTCACATTGTGTTTTTTTGCATGTGTATGTATGGTGAGAACACTTGAGATTTACTTAGTGAATTTCAAGTATGTATACATTATTATTAATTATAACCACCATGCTATACAGTAGGTCTTCAGAAGTTTTTTGTCTTATAACTAAAGCTTGTACCTTCAACTCCAATGTAGTAATTCATCCTCATTGCTTATGATTGTTGAAAAGTACTATTTTGGTTAGCATCATATATGCTTAATGGTTAACTTCATACATATTTAGGTGTTATTTAGATTTAAAAATTGGAAAATTCAGTTATCAAGGCATTTCATATTATTCAAATACTTGGTCTAAAAAATTAGAAAAATAGAAAAATTACAAAAATAGGTGCTTAATTAGAAAAATAAAAAATTAGAAAAATAGGTGCTTAATTGATTTTATTACTTACTCTTTATTTTGAATTCTGACATCACGTAGGGACAGTCCTTCAGTTCTCTGTCTCTAGACAATATAAGGAAAGAAATAGATATCTACATCTTACAAGACTCAAAAAGAAAAACAATAATTAAGATACAATGGCACCCTTTAGGCTTTTGATCATCATCATCAGAACAAGTTAAATCTTGACCAATATCATAAGAGCCAAAATTGGGACTTAGTCAACCATGGAGAATCTTCTTTATTTTGTATTCAAAAATCAGAATGACTTTCCCTTCACAAATTGCTTTCACTATAATTCCTTCCTTAATTAAGAATGCAAAATATACTTAGTTATACAGTTCTTGTCTGTTCTCTCAATCTGTCACATTTTCAACTGATCACCTACCCCCACTCATTCTAACTTCCAGGTATTTCTCATATCTGCTACCTCAGTTACTATTGCACCAATCCTAACTTAATTCATACTTACCTTCATTTACTTTCTGGCTCTTCCCTCCATGGTTTACAGCTTATAACCCACTGCCTGCCTATAAGTGCACATGGTTGCCCCAATGGGCCCTATATAGATATCAAACAGATCATAT
This sequence comes from Panthera uncia, assembly GCF_023721935.1. Classification (NCBI taxonomy): domain Eukaryota; kingdom Metazoa; phylum Chordata; class Mammalia; order Carnivora; family Felidae; genus Panthera; species Panthera uncia. The sequence continues at coordinate 145,397,060 of NC_064811.1, forward strand.
AATCCCTCCACTCAAAACTGCTTCTTGTCTTTTCAAGTATCTCTAACACTTAGAAATTTTTACCTTTTTCTTAAATGCTATGACATGGCCAAATATATATATTAACATCATGCCAGCTCTCTCCTGAAAGTGGGCTGCTTCATCAGAGAAGATAAATGCTCCATATTTTGTGGATGCTGCTACTAATTATTTGCCTAGATTCTTACTACTTTTGTATACATTCTATTGAGACTTCCTACAAAGAAAAGAATAGTGGCTTATTTATCTAGCTATAGCTGGTGGTTGAGTGCTGGCTCTTATTCTTACTAGCTCTGTGATTTTGAGCAAAAATATAACATCGGCTTCATCAGTAATAGGAATTTGACTAAAATCAAATGGGTGAATGTATGTAAAAACTTAGTATAGTGCATGGCACAGGGACATGTATTATTAAAATGACTTCAAATTGATATTATTGATGTTACTGTGATTTGTATTTTTTCTGCATCTATCAGCTTGTAAGAGACACTCAATAAATATTGTTGAATTTAAATGAGAGAAGCAAGGAGGCTTAATTATTCATCAAAGCCAGCAATGATCACCAACATTATCATCATCATTATCACCTTCAAACATTCAACATGTACAAAATATGTTAGCTAAATAAATAACAAGATGCATTGTTTACATCTGTAGTACTTGTAATCAATATGAATATTGTTTCCATATAGTTCCAGTTAATAAGTAATTCCGCACTGTAAATTTGCATAATAGCAATGTGTTATGAGACAAGGGCAGAATTGTAAATATTTTTACGATTACGGTTACGACAAACATGCGTCTTAATGTTTCATAGGCAATGCCAATTTCAAAAATGTAAGCATGCCCATTATGCCAGCAACTTCAGAAATAACACATGAGATAGAGGGCTATGGCAGTACTGAGAACCCAGTTACTAACTTACCTGCTGGCAAGACAGGTGTTTACGGGGTTACTTTATTTATATTTTGTAAGCCTGAAATAATTCATATATTACCAAAAAAAAAAGCCATAAAACTTCTCTGTATCATTTAAACCACAACTTCCAGACTGCCCTTTCCATTCTGCAGCAGCACAAAATTCCAATTTGGGAGTCAGAAAACATGATGTCAGTGATTTGACCACTTAGAATACTCAATTCTACTGGGCTCAAATGATTTTATTGAATTTTAATTTGGTATTTATCTTCATGAATTATTTCTGGAACTATAAAAAATGGATAAATACAACATCATGTTTTTTTTTCTCTTTTTCTCGATATACCTATAACAGCTTATTTAGCATGTGCTGCACAAATGATAGCTCAACTGTATTAATGGTTGAATATGAAACTTACATATAATTCTGTTATTTAAAATTATTAGTTGAGAATATCGATCTAATATTATTGAAAGATTTTTTAAAATATTTATTTGTTTTTGAAAGAAAGAGAGACAGAGCGTGAGCAGGGGAGAGGCAGAGAGAAAGGGAGACATGGAATCAGAGGCAGGCTCTAGGCTCCAAGCTGTCAGTACAGAGCCTGATGTGGGGCTCGAACCTATAAACTGTGAGATCATGTCCTGAGCCTAAGTCAGGAGCTTAACCCACTGAGCCACCCAGGAACCCATTGAAAGAAATTCTTTTAAAAAATTTGTTTTTTAATGTTTATTTGTTTTTGAGAGAGACAGAGACAGAGCGTGAGCAGGGAGAGGGGCAGAGAGGGAGGGAGACACAGAATCTGAAGCAGGCTCCAGGCTCCAAGCTTGCCAGCACAGAGCTGGATGCGGGGCTCCAACTCAAAAACCATAAGGTCATGACCTGAGCCAAAGTCAGGCACTTCACTGAATGAGCCACCCAGGGGGCCCCCATTGAAAGAAATTCTTAATTTTTTTTTTCATTTTAGGTTTAGATTGTATGTATTTATTTAGGCAGAGTAAAGAGAGGTATCTGCAGACGGACTTGCTTGTTTACTTTTCCTTTTTTTTTTTTTTTTTTTATACATGCCTTATGAAATTCTGGTCCTGGTACTGCATCACTCCCTCTGAAAACTACTTGTCCATCATGCCATGGCCTAAAAATAAAATGCAAAAAGATCCCTACTTAGACAGTAGGAATTTAACTTAACAATCCCGAGGAGTGATTTTAGTCAGGAATGATTTTTGTTGTTTAATCTATTTTCTACCTACATTGCTAATGTTTCCTTCTCTCTAAAGATAAAATTGATTGAACTGTACAGTATACAGTGTAACTTGCATACTGTGGGGCCAAAGCTGAGGCTAAGCCAGAAGGATAAGGCAAGGACATGTTTACTCAACTCCTCTCCCTCCATAACACCTACTTCTTACCAATCTTGACCCTCCTTTATGTGTCTATTCTCTGTTCCCTCTTCCCCATTCCCACTGCTGGCATCTTACCCCAGGATCTCATCATCTTAAAGCTGAATTATTCAATAGCTTCCTGATCAGTCCTTATTTTGGGGTTTTTACAAGGCAATCTATACTCCATATGCCCACATGGGAATTCTCCAAAATATACTATTTTATGTGTCAATTCCTTTTTAGATGCTTTAGATGGCTCACTATTGCCTATTTGCAGGATGGCAGATAACTTTCTTAGGAACTGCCCATCCCAGTTTTCAGTCAGGCTTAACCTGGAGTGCCCTGTGGAAACTAATTGTGAGACTGGTTTCCAAAATTACCTGGAAAGAGTGCAGTGATTGATTAGTGATGTCTGCAACAGGGGTAGAAATGAGGACTTGCAGCACATACAGAGTAGATCTAGGAATAGTTCCAACAGAGTAGAATCTATCTTCTCAATATCCTCAAATGGAACATGTATGGATGTATCTATTTAGACAACGTAGTTTAGGAGTTAAAATAATGCTGTGCATTACTTAGGCAAATGGGTAACATCCCACTCACTGTTTTCCTAGTTATGTCACTTAGTAACTTCCTATGCCATGCAGTTACTTAAGTTTCCTGTGACTGTTTTCTCATTGTCAAATGAGGATAATAAGTCATTGTAAAAACTGAATGTGTAAATATGTGTAAATTGCTTAGAGGATTGCCTGATACATAGCAAGATTTAAAAAATATATATGCTGTTATTACCATCATTATTATCATGTTCTTATGATACCTACAGAAGTCTCTGCTATCCACCACTTTGAGAAGAAAATCAAGGAAAATGTGTTTCATACAATATTTGCCACTGCCATATATATAAGAACAGGTATTTACATACACATATATAAATGTGTATATGTATATATAAATGTAAAAAAAGTATCTGCACAAAGAAATTGTTTTTGCCACCAGAGAAAACAATTGTTGATTATTCTACAACTTGCCACAGTTAGTATTTAACTAACAACAATTAACTAATTAAAACTAAAGCATGCATTTGTGAGAGAAAGAGAAAATAACTCATCTAATGGAAGGGTGATTATAATATTATTCCTAGATAACATATTATGTACCATCTTACCTCAAGGCATTTGCATTTGCTGTTTCCTTTGCTTGAAATGCTTTGCTGTATATATATTCTTGGTTATCTCTTTTCCTTCAAGTCTACCTAGTTGTCATCTTCTCAATGAGGCCTTGACCAGCCACCCTATTTCTGAATGCAATGTTCCTAGTGCTCATTCTCCCGTCCCTTGCATGTTTTTACCCTCTACTGTACTAGTAACTTTCTATTATACTATGTAGTTTACTATATATTGTGTAAATCATTTCCTCTCTCCCTATGCTAGAATGTAAGATCTCCCTATGCTAGAATGTAAGATACTGCTGTATCCACATTGCCTAAAAGGTGGGCTTATGAAAAACAAATAAAAGAATATTTTAGTTGGGGGGCATCTGGGTAGCTCAGTCAGTTGAGGAGCTGACTTTGGCTCAGGTCATGATCTTACAGTTTGTGAGTTAGAGCCCCATATCAGACTACTGCTGTCAGTATAGAGCCCACTTTGGATCCTTTGTCCCCCTCTCTCTCTGGTCCTCCCTCGCTTGTGCTCTCTCAAAAACAAATAAAAACATTTAAAAAGAGAATATTTTCATTGAAACAGACATATTTAGCTATTTGAATAAAAGATCATTATTTAATCTCCCACATTATATGTAAGGATCTTGATTGACCTTTAGAGACCTTTAGCAGTAGAATATGGTTTATAAATAAGCTTTTACCTTTATACAAAGTATTTTGAAATTAATGTATGTCTTTATTAGGAAAACTGAGGCTGAAGATATAACCAATAAATAATAATACTTACAGTTATAAATTATTGCTATACACAAATACATCTTTTTGTGAACAAATGTTAATAAAATGTTTGTTTTTGAGGAAATAGTAAAATCTAAAATCTGTGTCAGAAAATATTCACACAAGGATTCAAGGATCTCTAGTCTGATCTAATACCTTCTGATACAGTGAGGAAGGTAGTTGAAGGTGAACATAAAATCACCTATACTGCACTTTGCATGTGGACAAGGCAAGGGGAAAAGGTAAAAAGCTCTTGCCCCTTTTATATCCATAAAATGCCCTTTTCTGGAGACATCTTTGGATGTGTGATTGTTATTCATGGAAAATGTCAGTTTTCTTAAGTCCACCCTATAACATGATAGGTGAGTGACAGAGAGTGGGCCATTATCTTGACAAGGTAGAGCTTAGATAGCAAAAAGTCAAGTTAAAAGGAAACCTAAAATAAGAGAGCAAGAATATTTTTATTTTTATTTGATGTTACTCACACATACTGTGAATCTGAACTGTACAATTTTATTTTAATCATAAAGACTGTTCTTTCCTGGCTCACTTTTGCCAGATTATCCAAATGAATTTTGAGGAAAAGGCCAATCATTCAACTGCTGATTTAATGGTAATATATGAGGTTTTAATACTATGGACTTAATATTAAGGGGATTTTATTTCAATGTTTTGGCATTAAAAGCAGTCATTATAGCTGTTGAATATATTGTTTTTATTCCTCCCCAAGTAATCTTTTCTATAAAGTATGTTATCAACGTTAATTAAACAGGGACCATAAAAAGTCCTTAAGTCATTTTTAGAAAATGTCTTCAAAGTGGTTTTATAATTTCACTTAATATATGCTTGTAATCTGAAGAAAATACCATAGCTTCTGTAGAATATAACAGACGAATACAGAACAAATGATTCTATACATTCTGAGTTGAGAATACATCATAGTTAAAAGCAGGTCTAGATAATGCATCTTGCAAACAAGAGTTTTAATAGGGAGTGTTATAGGAAACTACATTAGTAAGGTATAAGAGAAGGAGAATTGAGCAGAAGGCAAAGTTGGATGAGGCTGCAACAGAGATTTCAACTGATCCTATAAGCAGGCCTAGAACTCTTAGTGTTCTTCCTAGTTGCCCTCATTGAGGCAAGAGAGCCAAGTCTTTGTACTCTTTCAACATTCAACCACTGGTTGTAGGTTACCTCCCACTGGTTGTAGGGTGGTGTTGTGGATGGGGCTAGATAAACTTACAGAAGACACTCCCAAGGGGAATTCCCAGAGAGGGAGCTAGCTGTATGTCGCCAGCAGTTACACTCTTGGAAGGTGGGGAGATGAGAATCTCGGTCCAAAGTGGGATCTGGGAGGCACACCGTACCATCCACTGCAGTCCACGTATTGCTTAAAACAGGGAGTTCGTCATCTGCACACAACTTGCCCATTCATCTGGTTGGTATCTTTCCCGGGGAAACTTACAAGAGAGAAGTTAGTGGGGCCCCATGATGCTGCTGGTAGTCTTGAGGCCATAACTTAGCACTTATCACCTCCCTCCTTTACTACCTATTCTGGACTCTCCTCCCCCTTGGCTAGCACCCCTGTTCATCTAAGTTGCTAGCTTGGAGGAGTTACATAGACCTCATCATTAAGAGCCTGAGTCCTCGTCGCAGTTTCCTCTTCAGACTACAGCTTGTGCATTTGTCCATTCTTTGTCATGATTAGAGAAAGGAATATTAAGAAATTCTCATATGGATTATCAAGATGTGAAAAATATTTTCCCTGCTTGTGATGGTCAGGGTCAATTACTTAAAATGTAGTGAAATATTTCTTTTATTGCTGGTTTCTTAGCCCAAGAAGTACAACATTGTTGGAGAGCAGCAACAGTTTGCAATTTAGTGGAATTTCATGCATGTTCTGGTGGAAATGTTTCCTTCTGAGAACCAGGACTTCTAGAGCACAGGAACTGGAAACACAAGAATAAAGAATCACAAATTTCTCAAGTGGGTCACTTGTAGTTTATCACTTGTTTTCCAGACCAATGTATTCTAATTATTTTAATTTGTACCCAGTCCTTACTGTGGGTATGTCATCTCCAAGATGGTATCTCTCAGGTTTCTCTCTAAAAGTTGTTCCACTGCTCTACTGGGCCAGTAGCTTCCAGATAGCTAGACAACAGTCTACGCAGGTCGTGTGGTCATGTGGTCATTGCCACTCTCCTGTTTAAAGTGGATCTCTAGGACCAACAGGATGTTATGTGGGATAATGTGATGATTGACCAAATATCCTCTGATAGTGGTACTGGTTGAGGTGTTAAGGCCAATAAAGGCAAACCCATACTTGGATTGATTCCAGTCAAGATGAACTGCTGTTCTTTCCAGGGTAAATGGAATCCCATATAATTAACTTATTTCTAAGTTCTTGCTGTTGGTATGTTGGACATTTGGCAGTGACAGGAGCTAGTTCAGGATTATTAGAAGGAAACCCAGGCTTTTATGCTCATGTAAAGACTCCATACCTGTCACCATAACTACTCCATTATTAGCACATTATGCTAGTTTTGAGTTAACCAAAGGCAGCCTCTGGTTCATGCCAGCTGGTCAGATCTTTGATCTATTTGTTGTGCCAGTTTCCATAGTGGATGCTTTCTGATGGGCACTGATATGCTATATAAGTATATTCACAATTTGTTCCCAGTCTTATTGCTTCATCCACATATCTCTTCTCTAGAGCACCCTGTCCCCATGTTCTGATATTTCTCTCTCTGGGCCCCTATCAGTCAAGCCATTTTCCACAATGTTGTGTCTGTGTGTGTGTGTGTGTGTGTGTGTGTGTGTGTATATACTGCATGAAGTTATGCTGATGGAGAGTATTTCTACTCATTGCTGAATTTTAGAATTGCCCCTGAGTTGTGCATCAGTAGTCAACTTTTAGCTGTCGCTCCCATACCAAAATGGGTCAAAAACCAACCTTGAACTATTCCTTGTCCATCAGATAGCTGTGGCCATAGTATGAGGTAATATAAAGGTACTATTGCAACAGTGGTGGGAGGCATGAATGTCTTGGCTATTTGTTTGTGGAGTTTACTTGTGCCCTTGGCCCTGGAATAGGTTTGTCCCATCTCAAATGTAGCAAGGATTGCAGCTGAAGTCACCTGACCCCTTGATTGGCTAGATAGGACAAACATCAGCCAACATTGGGAAGCTCTGGCAGCATAATCACTTGCTGTCCTATACTCAAGACCCATTGGCCAACAGGGATTTTTTTCAAGAGGAATATGATATTCTGCTTCAGATTTCATGGCTTTGCTCTAGAAGTGTAGGGGCTATGTTGTGATTCTCCTAGCAGGGCTTGTCACAAATACCAGACATCATTTTTCCCAATAGGGATACTTCCTATATCATAGCACCCACCAGATTATGTGGCCTGAATGTTAAGACTGCTTGCACACTGGCCAGACCTGCCACAGAGCCTGTTCCTTCTGTGGCTGTCACTCAAAAGCTGGCAACAATCCTTGTCAATCAGTAATTGCTGGACCAATATTCCTAAGTGATATTATTATCCCTAGAAGACAGTATGCCTCCTTCTTAGCCTGAAAGATATGAGATCTAATAATTTGTTTATTACTTTGGGGTGTGAGATGTAATAACCAGTGGGCATTCCCAGAAAACTGAATCCTTAAAAGTATCACTAATATGTATCACTAATACATGTGACTAATATGTATCACTAATGTGCATCACTAATACATATCACTAATATGGTTGGCCCTTGAACTTTCAAAAGATATTTTTTCCTCCCACCTTTTTTTTCAAATGTTAATTTCTTTTTGAGAGAGCGAGTGTGAGCAGGAGAGGAACAGAGAGAGGATGACACAGAATCCAAAGCAGGCTCCAGGCTCTAAGCTGTCAGCACAGAGCCTGATGCCCCTCCCACCTTCTGAAGCACATATGTTTTATAATGTATTCAACAAGCAAGCCACTTGCTCATTCATATAAGTTAGCATGAAGTTATTGCACCAGTCAAGTGGGCCAGTAGAATGTACTGAGGGAATGTGGATGGGACAGTTTGCTTTGGATTAAATTATTATAGAGCGTGGGAAACAACACAGCCCTGATAGAAGAAGGGAAATGCATTCTGCTTCCCTTGTAAATGTGAACTGCTCCTTTTTCCCTGAGAAGGATAGAACAATCTATTCATGAGATTAATGGCCACATATTATGTACCTGAGGACATATTTGTCTACTCTAAAAAATTGTTTTGATATATTCATAAAAATAAGCTAATTTCCTCTCAAATGAAGGGAAAAGATACTGAAAATGTCATCACATAAATTACATAGGCATGATCTCCACTGAATAGAATATCATCAAATATGGAAAATGCGGTCATGGAAAAGGGATGGGACTGATAACTTGTGAGCACAAGGTGTACAAGGAGATTTTTTTTTTTTTTCAATACAAGGAACAATTTTGTAGCTGAGTTGTATGGGATAAGATGAGTAGTTGGAAGGTAGATCATTCCCTGATACTACATTCCCTGGTCCCTTTTAACAAGGATTTGGAAACCTCTTTGAGCATGTAGTTGTGATGCAAGTTGCAGAATAATATTTTGGGTAAGTGACTTTCAAGGATACTGGCAACACTGAGGTTATCGAAATCTGATACATTCTCCACAGGATTATAATGTTCAGATATTAATTCATTTATATGTTCATTCACTAAAATACCGTGTATTGAACATTCACAGTATGTTTGGGTTGGAGATATTTTCTTGGCTTTCTTTCCTTGGATGACTATGGTAGAAAACTATCCACTATATGGGAAATGCATCGTATTTTCAAGCACCAATAAAACTTTGTTAGTTGTTTTCAATGTTCACATATAGACATGTTTGCATTCAGGCATACATACAAATTTAATATTTTAAATATATATTTCAGTTTCTTGACATGAGATAAAAGGATGGATATTTTATACAAAATGAAACTTTTTAAAGTTTAGATACTAGTGAAAAACTGATTAATGCAATTAGTAGTGAAAAGAGCAACAGATAAATCAATCCAGTCTTTGAGTTCTTGCAAGTTATTCCCAATGAAGTCCCACACAAAAGTTCTTAAAACCTTCACCAGCATATATCAGCATATATATGTATATATGCTCTGTTCAATATATTGTACACAGTTTTTTCTACTGAAGCTGCTTTTGAAGTTTTCATTAAAGAATGGGAAAACATTTATTTGAAAGCTCACCTTATTATAGAAAGAAGATATTATTTTTAGTAAGGATGCAACCTAGGATTTTAAATTTAATTCATTTAATTTAAAATGTTTAAATTTAATTAAATTATATCTATTTTACAAAAGGTTAAAGTCAATCAAGTAATTTTAGCAAAATAGTTAGGCTTTTGTTTTAGTAAGGTGAGCTCAGATGTTAGAATCAGAGAGACATCCATTCAATTCCAGATCTGTCATGTGTTAGCTGAGTGACTTTTTCTAACTTCCTTTATCTTCCTGTTTAGTTACCTTATCTTTAAAATGGAGATAATTCCAACTAAAAATAGAGATGAAACAAAGGCTTTATAAATATTGAATTAGATAAAAAATGTAAAATATGCTGAACAATGCGCCCGACACATAAGAAAGCATTTACCAAACACATAAGATAGTGTAACTAATGCTACATTACTAGTCATATTAGGAATACACTATTTTTACTAAAAGTTTAATTTTTAACTACTTAGTGGTATATATACTTATTGTACTAAAAAGTTTTTTATCTCAATCAAGATACTGTGAAGTTTAGCCTAAAGCAAATGTCACCAACACATTTGATTTGAGAGGATCCTTTTCCTCTGTCATGAAGAAGAGACTGACTATTGAATTATATGCAATTCCACTATGATTTACTATGAAAGAGAAACAGCATGACAAGGGATTAACTAACGAATGATATCCCAGTATCTATATGCTTATTTTGATTCGATTCGATTCGATTCGATTCTTATTTTGATTCTATTTTGAGTCATTCTATATAAATGACTCTTTATATTTGGAACACTCTTAACATTTCAGAAAGCATCTTTATCTGTTTGGGTCATCATAGTAGCTCTTGAAATAGGTACAATTTTCCAATTCCACAATTTTATAAGAAGACACTTGGGATGGTTAAAGGTCATTTTGGGATGGTGAGTAATGCAAGTATGATTTGAACACAGACTTTCCTTATCCTCTTTGCTCTTTTTACTACCACCAGGATATCTCTGAGAGGTTCTCAAAAGGAGATCTCAAAAGATATATTTACTTGTCTGGAGGTGAAACCACAGATTCCAACTAGTGTGTTTACAAATAATTTAGGGTACTAAAATTGTTGACACAATTTGTAAGTGCATCAGATGTAATTAATCCCTCTTTTACTTTGAAGGGTCTCTTTTTTCTTTTCTTTTTTTTTTTTGGTAGATAGATAGATAGATTATAGAATAGAATTGAAAGGTTCAGACAGAATCACATAACAAACAGGGAAAAAGCAAAGAGTGTCTACTGAATAAAATTTGATAGTGATATACAGTGATCATTTGATAAAGGATATAAAAGAATTAAGATGAACTGCATGTAAATCTGCAGTTGTCCCCAGTGTCTCTCCCTTTCTCTCTCCTCACCAATGCTTTAATATATCTGTCCATGTGCAATAATAGTTCTTTTATTTAATAAAATGTTATGTTAATGGCATTAGGGAATATTAAATTTTTTTGCTGCATTTTCATGCTCATTGAAATCGTGTGTGTGTGTGTGTGTGTGTGTGTGTGCGCATGTGTGTGTGGTTAAATTAGATCCTCAAAATATTCCAGAGGATAAAGGGGCAGAAATTCATAAGATCTGAAATCTTACAAGACTTGAATTTGTTTGGGTGATAAGAAATTGGTCCAACACAGGTTTCTGGAAGAGTAATTTCTCAATAAAACTTGCTGAACACATTAATAAGTACCCAACTCTCAACCTTCAAGTTGATCAGACAGGGTCAGAAGGCAAGATGGCTAACCCAGTGACTTTTAGTCTTTTTTAATGTTTCCATTAAAAGTTTGAGAGGCTTATGTGCAGTGAGTTTAAAATCACTGTGTCTTAGTTTCACAGTAAGGAAGAAAATAATTTAAGTTCTCATAAACTAGTGATGTTCAGAATCTTTTCATTTTCTGTTGATAATTGCTTTTGGAGATAAATGTGCTTGTATTGCACAAAATTAAATACATTCCTTGCTTTGGTCATTAAATGCTTAACATAATTATGCTAATTAAAACTTTATTATCAGATTTTCTGTAGAGATCATCCTTTCTTGTATCTCAACTGTTACTTTTGGCTGCACTTGATGCTGCTACCTTCCTACTTCCTAATGGGATAAGGAAATTTTACAATTGCTAAATTGTGATGATTTCTTTGACTTCATCTTTTCTGACTTATCAACTTCATTTGATGGATCTGATCGCTCCCTCCTCTTTGAGACAGTTTCTTCATCTGACTCTCGTGATTTTCCTCAAGCCACACTGACCACTAACTCTCAAGGTCTTTTGCTGGTTTCTCTTCATCTCCCCAAGTCTTTATTGCTTGAGCACATTTGACTGTTATTTTATCTATTTACACTCACTCCCTTGATAATCTCATAACCTTTATGGCTTTAAATACTCTTAAGACCTTCTAGATTTATGATTTATATCCTCAACTTAGATTCCACATCCCTTTATCCCTGTCAATTCCAAACTCTCACATCCAAACACTTATTCGATGTTTCTACATTTAACACTATGCCAAGTCAGTAAGTCCAAACAAACACCTGATCTTCTCCCTCAAGCCTGTTTCTCCTAAGGTCTTCCTAACTCAGTAAAAGATAAATCCAGTCCTACAAGAGCATGGACCAAAAATTTGGAGTATCTTGGGCTCTCTCTTTCTTTCACACCCCATATTATTTTCAAAAACTACTCAGTGCAGTTTCATAGCGAGAACTTTTGAAGTCTAACTACTTACTTCATCTCCACTGCTAACACTTTGATAGACACCATCTCCTTTGGATGAACTTCACCACAAATATTTCACCACAAATATTTTAAAGGCATAATATGTGTTAAACACTGTTCTTAAAAGGTGCAAGGTACAAAAAAGGTGCAAGGTCAAGTCTAAGCTAGAAGTCTGTGATCTATATAAAATTATAATCACGCAAACTAAAATATATATATTATGTAAAATATAAAGGAATGGTTTATTATGTAATTTTACCTTCAGCATAACCTTCTTTTATACACTCAAAGAAAGAAAAAGAAAGTAAAGAAAGGGAAAAGAACAAAGAAGTTTTCAGGTTCTGAAACTGGACTAACATCTCCCCTAAACTCAGCTTTTATAGTTAGCTTCTGTAATCTTCTCACAAAGGTAAGAATGAAATAAAAGATACATATATATATATATATACATATATATATGTATATATATATGTATATATATATATGTGTGTGTGTGTGTGTGTCTATCTAGGATATCTATCTATATCTATGTCTATCTTTCTATCTATCTATCTATCGAGAGAGGGAGGGAGGGAGGGAGGAGAGAGAATTAACATCTATGTCAGAAGAATTTTTAGGGAATATTATACAGGGATTAAGATCGTAGAATCTGGAGCAAAATGCCTGGGTTTAAATCCCTGCCATAGCACTTACTAGAACTTATATTAGCAAGATGCTTATAATTTCCTTGCCTTAGTTTTCTAAGCTATTAAATGGAGATAGTAATAGAACCTATATAATAAGATTATTTATAAAAGCAAATGACTTATTACTAACAAATGCTTACAGAAATGTCTGGCATGTTGTATGTGATCAATAAATGTTTGATAGCTAAATATACAGAGAAAGAAATATATATTCAAATCAAGGTATATTTTATTATTAAAAAAAATTTTCATAGGTAAGTTTTATTACTGAGAGTTTAAATGCCGTAAAGTGAAGATCTTGTCTGAGAAA